>NC_058027.1:2856116-3001831 GCF_019176455.1 Solea senegalensis | reverse complement strand
TAATATTTTGCGTAAGGAAAAACCTCTGACTCTCAGCGGAGGTCACTCCAGATGCAATCAACACAAAACACTTCACTATTGTTACGAGTCCATAAAACAAGTCCTTCACCTGGTGATTCAGCAAACGCTGCGAGTCACGTCGACCCCGGCGCTGAGTTATAAAAGAGAAAGGGATTCATCATCATCGATACACCCCGATCGACACGTACCTCTACAAAATAAAAGCACGGCAGCAGCGTCATGCTGTCTTTTGGTGGTTTCTTCTTGGCCTTGTTCTTCGGCGACGTCATCTTGGGGTGGGACCAGTCGCAGCCTGTTGGGTGGAAAGATTGCAGAGCTCATGAATTTACAAAAGTCCGTATTTTATATTGCACGTATTCAAACCAATGTGTTTGAACAACGACACCTTGCGTCATAATGAATTATGAGCAATTCCGCCGTCGTGTTGCTTGGTAATGAGGTGCATTATTAGTTTGCACGCTCCCATACGCAGACGTCGGCAATTAATAGGCCTATAACTCCGCACGTGAGCATTTAATCACCGCACGCCAGTGTTTTCCTCTCATGTAGGTGGAAACACACACAAACACTCGACGGAGAAACACACAAGGGACTCACAGAGAGGGAGAGAGAGGGATCTATGAATCAAAACCGATTTAAACCCGACTTCAAAATTAAGCTTTTCAACTTCCAAGGGAGTGTTTTACACTAAATTCGTCTATCACACAGGCTCAGACATATGCACTCCTTTATCAGTAACCTGTAGGCAATTTGAAGGCCTCAAATGGGAGAGAACGCCGACAGCCTAAATGGAAAACTAAACAGAGTTAAATATTCACAGCTTTCCTTGGAGCTCCACATTTCTGCCTGTCGCTCTATCGCTCCATCTCTGTCTTCTTTCCATTTCCCCCCCCCACATTCCCCAGCTCTTCATGTCCTACTTTACTAATCACTTTTACTTCATGCACCTTATATGCAGCTCTCTATACATGTCTGTATATATCTATACATATATATTATTTATTACTCACTGTACAATGTTTAATTACGGAGCCGTGGTCATTTCATGTTTGTTGGACAGCTAATTCATCTATTTACTATATTTTTTATCTCTCTTTACTGAGGTTATATTTGCATAGCAACCGTATTCTTCGATAGCTCAGATGAATGCGGTTGATGTCTTGCAGCACCTCTGACTGACACTGCAACAAAGCTCCATTGCACCTGATAATAAGTGAATTAGATTTACATTGTGCAAGTGATCAAGCACTGACTGTAGTTTGTGAGTCAGGGCAGGGGGTTTGGGCCAAATCGAATCAAATTCTGCTTAGGGATAAAAGGTTTGGGCTTTATTCTAATTTTATTTTTTGGAGAGTTCTTGTTTTGCTTTCCTTGCAACTTCATTTTTTTTTTTTTGGCACACAACTGGCCACATTAAAGCAGATGGAGTTTGAGCACAAAATTGGCTTTTCTGAAGAGCCGCTCCAAAAATACCATCCGTCAAGAAACCCATACTGGCTGAAAGCTGTCCATCCCAACTATGTCTTATGTCTCTTTGCTTTAACTGTGCTTTTTTTAAATTACTTCTTTGTGTCACTGGTCCTATATTAGTTTTTCTTTCCCAACACCATTTTTGTCCTCTTTGTTAAACCGCATGCTGTGTGTGGCACAGAATTCACTCTTAGATGAACCAGGGTTGAACAATTAATAGTTTTCAAGTCAACTAGCAAATTGCAAAAGCTGGCTGCAATTTAAAAATACTGTATAACAGGGTTTCTCAATCCTGGTCCTGGGGACCCACTGCCCTGCATGTTTTAGATCAGTGGTCACCAACGTGGTGCCCACGGGCATCTGGTAGCCCGTGAGCAGCCAACGAGCGGCCCGCGGGCTCATTTCACTTCACCTCACTTGCATGTATCCATATGATCACCGAGTAAAATGTCCTTGATATTGTTTATAAAAACTGTGATAATCATTAGGAGTAAGCACTGGAATGAATGTGTATGCAATTGAATGCATAATATTTATCATTTAAATGGTAAACTGCATAAAATGTTAATATGGTAGCCCTCCATATTGTTCTCTACCCTTCAGGTAGCTCTCGGTCTCAAAAAGGTTGGTGACCCCTGTTTTAGATGTTTCCCTGCTCCAGCACACCTGATTCAAATGTTCGCCTAATCAGCAATCAATGCAGAACCCTGATAAC
Source organism: Solea senegalensis (assembly GCF_019176455.1). Taxonomy (NCBI): domain Eukaryota; kingdom Metazoa; phylum Chordata; class Actinopteri; order Pleuronectiformes; family Soleidae; genus Solea; species Solea senegalensis. Next base: position 2,999,625 of record NC_058027.1, on the reverse strand, counting down.
GAGCCATTTATTTGAATCAGGTGTGTTGGAGCAGGGAAACATCTAAAACATGCAGAGCAGTGGAAAAACACTGCTGTATAAGGATGTTGTTGATTAAGGCTAACGTGACGCCGGGGGAGTCGTGAGTTGAACTTTATTGAGCACCTTTCTAATTTTTACAACTCAGGATATGTGGGACCTATCTTGTTAGCGTAACTGTTAGCAAAGATGGTGGACACTGTTTACATTCTCTTTACAGTCAAACAAAGTGCTGTGCATCAGAGATAATTAAAACATAATAGACCTAAGAACATACAATAAAACGATAAAATACTGTAGGAAGTATTAAAAACAGCACAAATAAACAAGTCATACAATAAAACAGCACTTTGTTTGACTGTAAAGAGAATGTAAACAGTGTCCGCCATCTTTGCTAACAGTTACGCTAACAAGATATTTCTCAACTGAGTTTGGGAAGCACAATTTTTCCAAAACGCTAGCCCTATTCTAGTAATACAAAGCTAAATGCTAATCGCTAAAGTCTTCCTTTAATGTTTTTAAGTTGTCTTCCTTGCCTTAAAAACAGAATTGTTAATATTTTGATGGTGTTTCGTGGTACAAAATGAAATAGTTTTTAAAAATGACTTCCACAACTTATGTGATATGAAGTTGTGCTCATTTACTGCGTTATCTCTCATTTCAGTTGCCTCAGTAATTCGTGTGTGAGACCGACTGAAGTCATTTCCAGTGACTCTGCATCACACTTTGATGTTTATTGCACAGGGAACCTTGATGTGAAACTCCACTTCAAAACCATCATTTCGAGTCAAATCGCATCAGGAAATTTTGAATTTTCCCCACGTCATTTAGCCCTAACATCTGCAGGCAAAGCTTACACTATACATATGTCCACGCGCAGTGCCACATACAGACTAATATACTCCGAAATCAGACACACAACAAAATTGAAGGCAGCCGCTCCAGAGGTGTTCATAAAAACGAGTCCCATCTCCACCTGTCTCTCCTTCTTCATCTCCCACCTCCTTTCTGTCTGTGTCTCTCCCTTTCTCTCCGAGATAAGTACAGTCTGACCCCCAGGCGGTGTCAGGCACAGAGAATCAAAGACTGCCACGGTATAATTTCCATGACTTCTAGAAGTGGTGAAGGGGGGGGGCAGACGAGTGACGAGATAAGTGGAGATCAAAGACATAATGCAGAAGAAACAGAAAAGTGTGTGTGTGTGTGTGTGTGAATGTCTGGTGGGGTTGGGGGTACTGGTGTGGGATGCGAGTCTGGGAGGATATTGGGATGGAGAGATGCCAATGTGGATGAAAGCAGCTTAGGAAGATGATGGGCTCTTGGCCTCACTTATCCAGCTGCTTGGTCTCAACGACCCACTCCAGTCAGTGTTTAAACCACACGGCAATAACACTCCATACACACAAACAATCCACTGTTCACTTTTAAAATGCATCTTAAAGCCCCTTTGGCTTTCGACCCAGTGCGAGACGATGGTTTTTTTCTTTTAATTTTTTGTATTGTATGACTTTTTTTAATACTTCCTACAGTATTTTATCGTTTTATTGTATGTTCTTAGGCCTATTATGTTTTAATTATCTCTGATGCACAGCACTTTGTTTCAGCTGTTGTTGTTTTTAAAGTGCTTTATAAATAAAGTTGGATTGGATTGGATTTATGTCTTTGAGGGGTCCAAAAAAAATGTGCAAACCTATCTTTTTGGGGACACTTTGACCTTGTGGGGACTTTTTGTCTACGTCCTACAACTTTAAAGAGCTTTTTTAGGGTTAGCATTAGGGTAAAGTTTAGGTACTTGGTTGTGATGCTTAAAGTTAGGTCTATGATGTGTCCTCACTAAGATATATAAAAAAAGTGTGTGTGTGAGAGAGTATAGCCTTAGGTGGACGGAACCAATCCATCAGTGTCAGGCAGCAAGGAAGATACAAGACAAGTGCAAGAATCTTGCAGATAAACAGTGCCTTTATTTATACAGTACACTATAGTCTTTAGGCTATTTTTTTAAAGCAGCAGCCTGCTTGAGCAAACTTAATATCTTTGGGTTTTGTGCTGTTAGTTGAACCGTGATTGCCACGGCGACAAACAGACATCTAAATTTATCTAAATCTAAAATTTTAGTACAAAACTAGGGGTGGGTCAAAATATCAATCTTATAAATACATTGAAGTGAATAAATGAAGGTGCTCTAAAGTAAACAGACCCTGCCCAAGTTTCACTTACTGCTCAAATGAATGAGGGAAACTCGGGTAGGGGAGTTTACAGCGGGATAATGACGGGGAAATGCTACGCTAAGAGACGCTCCATCAACATTCAACACATGTTGTGGATAAACAGAGAAACCCTGCACGTTGAACCGTTCACGTTAACGTCTTGTTTTCTGTATCGTGATATTTTTGGTATCGTGGACCGCGTATCGTATCTTGAGGTGTACGCCGTGACGCTCACTCTTACAAAGTGTGTTTACATTTTAAGGTTTAGAAGATATGTCTCACAGCAGATGTGTTTTATACAGTACTAGATGTTCGGGAAAATTCCCAATTACAAGTTATATTACCTATATAGTAATGTACTTCTTAAGATAAGTGATTCCAAACCTGTTATCATGCAGTACAAGATAGTAGCCAATAATACAGTGTGGCGTGCTATGTTGCTATGCTGAACAGACCAGTGAACAGATGCTGTGACCTGTTCTATGAAGTTGCAAATGACCACAATGACCACGAAGTGTAATAATAACGGCACATTCACAAACTCACCCAGGAAAGTTACTACACTGCATAACATACTGTACGTACACTACAGCCCGGGGCCTTCCTCAGCCACACGGACACAGACAAGGGCCATATGTTCCACATGCAGTGGAGCAGAGGGGTTGCTGCAGGTTCACCACCTCCTCTCTCGTGGTTCACACAGTTCATTGGTTTTACTTGCTTTCATACACATTATCCATGTAATGCGCTACTGTCAGAGCATCCACACTCTGCACTGTAGTGTGGACTGGCCTGTAATCATCGCGTGTGAGATCATCAATTATGGAAAACGTGAAAACCATGTGCTGGGTTTTTTTTTTCCCTCGCGTGCATCAGGGAGACTGGACGTGCTGCTGTGGGGAAGAGTGGGAGAGTGTGAGAGGCACGTTACAACCGGACAGACCCCGATCACTCACCTCTGTCCCGGGGGCTCCGTGAATTCACCGAGTCCCGTCGCCCCCTTCCCCCCCGGCGTGGTCGTGCGTGCTGCTCCAGTTTTGCGGCGAATGATACGCGTCCTTGTTTTTTTTTTTAATCGTCCATCTCCATCGGCGTCTCCCGGGTCACCCCGAAAATCCAGAGGCAATAAGAGAAAAATAAAAGGAAACGCTGTGGTGTTTGGAGAGCTTGCGGATGGTCTGAGGCTGCTCCTGGATCACTGGGAGAATGAGGATGGATGGAGTGTAGGAGAGGAGACCTTCACGGGAGGAGGAGTGAAGGGATGGCGAGGGGAGAGGAGAGGAGGGGTGCTGATGGTGGCAAGTCCAATTTGCTGCACTTGCTGGGAACGCGTTCCTCTTCTTTCTGTTCAGTCTCTGGATAAGTGAGACATTCACCTCCTTTCTATTTAGACAGGCAGGCTAAACATATTTTAGATTTTTAAATACAAATGTCCCCCAGAACAACACGGAAGGAGCCAAAAGAAGCAGCTTATTTTCTATGCAGGGCATCCGTCACTCGGTTTTCGGGTACGCAGTCGGCTCCACTGCGCGCACACACGCACACAAAGGCGTAAGGGGGCGAGCCGGGGTGTGAGAGAGGGAGGGAGGGAGGGAGGGAGGAGAGAGTGTGGTTGTGTGCGCCTATGGTTGGGGGAGGAGACAGTCTGGTTCATATATGTCTCCCTGCTGAATTCCTGTGTCGGGGCTACCACCGAGACAAAGGGTGATTCTTGTTTTTTGTTTTTTTTGGAGTAAACGCCGCGTGCGCATGTGTGCGTAAAACGCGACGTGGGCGGTCACTCATCCGTAAACTAGAGTCCATTTAAGTGTGGTATTATTATGGGCTGATATCAGGCTCCCAATGAGACACGCATCGAACACGTGCACACACCAAACGTTTGTTTGACCACCAACTTTCCGTCTTTCCAGGGAGGATTTGTCTCACGAGCCCCAGCCTGGGTTTACACTGAAAGGGTGTGGCAGGCGACCACTGTCCACTGTGCACATCCACCGCTGGGTTCAATAGACTGTGTACGGCCACGTGCGCAATCCACTGACACTGCGGCGATTACACTTGAGTGTAAAGGTGCACGTGCATGTGTTTAAATGTAAATAACACACTGCAACTTCTGTAGCAAAGACTTTTGGGATAAAATGTCTTTAAAAGCATTTGTTGGAACATGATTTGCTTCTCCAAAAAAAGAGATGGCAAAGTGAGATTTTACATTTAATTTATCCAACAAACAGAAATATTATGGATGAATTCATGATAAAAGTCTGTTTTTATGATTTTTCATTTTGAGAAAAACAAGTTTTCATTTAATATGGATGCCTTCATTATCATAAATTAAACATCTTGAAGAAAACCCAACGTCCACCAGTTTAAAAATTAAACAAGACTTCATTTTTAAACACAGAGACTGACATTTGGATTTTGGCCATATGAATTCTTCAATATTCCTTTTTTCAAATGTTTTTTTTGAAACCTGCATGAAAGCTTAATAACGACGGGAAACGGCAAAAACAAACAGGCGTACGCGCACAGTATATGCACATATGCCTGTGAAAGGTTCTTTTTTTTTCTTTTTTGGAGGTTATAGCTGGATGTTCTCCGTCAGGGATCCAGTGCATACGTCGCGCTCCCACACTCATCAATTCTTAATGGGCTTTAAAAGTGAATCCTCACGTGTCAGACACTGTTGTGACACATCCACTCTCCATGTTAACATCTGCGCAGACTCATTTAGAAGTTGGTAGTGGCCTGCTGATCAGACTCCAGTGGTTTTTACACTCATTCAGATAGTATCTGCAGACCCTTCACCTCCCCTCCCACCACCACTTCCTCAACCTCTGTGATTTGGCTCTGTGCTGTTGCTCGGTGCTAGGCTGAATGGGGGCGCCCCATTTAGTGTCGATCCTGCCTCTGGTTGCCAGGGAATTTCTCCGGTTCTCATGGGATACCCCTTCTCTCCCCGACTCCCTCCCCTGCACTCCTGCTGTTCGCCTCCTCATTCCCCCCTGCCCTGCCCCGAGCCCCCACCCCGACAACGTCTCACACACACACACTGACAGAGCCACCCCGGCAATGATACCCAAGGGTTGGTCACAGCTGGTAGGAGCTAATAAACTCATCATTCACAGTGCATAGCTCCTATTTACCTACGAGACAAAGGGAAGGAGACATGTGAGGTGGTGGTGGAAGAAGCCTTTGTGCTTCCCACACTCTGTAGTGTACACACTCCTTTGAACGCCTTGAAATTGGTCATTATTATCACAGTTGCAGTGTTTGTGATGCGTAGAAGTCGCCAGAGCAAAAATGTGTTCTCCGCAGTCTTCGCCATATACCTTTAATCAGATGGTAATTGATTGCCAGGGGGGGCGATGTACATTGGGGATTCCCAAGTTTGATTAAAATCCTTCTCGACTGCTATTCACACATGTGACCCAATTACAAATACGTGCGTGTATCTGAATTTCCATTCGGCTTCATGCTTGTGCGAAGCGGACTCCCGAGGGCGGAGAATAAAGAATTACACTTACTTGTGCGGCTGTGACTGAGTTGTTCTTTGTGTTCTCAACTTTCCCTATAGTGCCCAAACGTTCTCATGACATCATCACAACAAATACAATGGTACCACCTTTCAACTCATCCCTAAGGATATAGGACTGTGTTCATCCCAACAGATGGAACATTTTCCATTGTGCTTATACATCAACTATACAGTACACCCACCCATTCCCAATATAATAATATAAGAACAGATATGACACCATGGACAGTTTGCCAGTCCATCACAGGGACACACATAGAGACTAACAACAATTCACTCTCACACCTACGGTCAATTTAGATTTACCTAATCCCTATTTTGCATGTTTTTAGACTGTGGGAGACAGCCGGAGAAAAACCCACGCACATCGTGTGGCCAATATCAGGGGAGACCGGGGATAGCTGTAACAATTACTATTTACTATTAAGCCGGTGCGTTCAAAATCTGATAGGAACTAGTTCCACGACTGCTATTAAATTGTGTCGTCGTTCCATCTGCAATGCAGACAGAAAAATGCAAGGTTTAGTCTTAAAGACAAGGAGAAGAATGTCACAATTTAACCTGTGGTACGGGGGTGAAGTGTAACTTAACATGATGTAAGGATTTTGACAAATCCACACCAACGTAAACAACCGAACATTTGAACATCATGAGCAGAAAGTGTACAAATAATGGCCTTCAACATTTGAAGATACAAAATGAATAGATAATGATGCAATTGTGCATCAGTTGTGTGTGTGTGTGTTCCAGCCAAGTTGTTAGTCACCATCAGACACAGTGGTGGCACCAAACCCAATCCTCTTTTGGCTTTGAGGTATTGAAGTATCCCATACACACAGTGCAGCAATTCTCAAAACCCTCAAAATTAAATTTGTTTTTCCCCTTTAATTCCTTTGAAATTTGCTATGTGGTGTTAATTGAAAGTGAATCAGGTGATTCCTAACTATCCCCCTACCTTTTCACTTAAAACATTTGAGAACTCTTTCCATCTTTGATGCATGGTGATGGATTCATGCTGGGACACACATATTCCCCCAACGATTGGATTGCGATTGATTTGTTTTATTTCTTCAGTTCTCCCACACGGCTGTGAGGACACCTGACAAACGTCCATTGTTTATTTTACGACGAAGAGGATCCAAACCACGTGCGAGTTCAGTCAACGCACCATCGATTGGGCTTCATTATCTCCATTTTATGCAGTCCGGTCGATGCAACCGGCTCTAAATCATCACAATTCTATACTTCTCTCCCTCATCCCACATGCTGCTCGTGCTCACCGGTGCTGAAGAATTTATACTTTGTGGTATCAATTCCAGTCCTCTCCTCTCCTGGGTGTCAGGTTCCATATAGGAGCTCTCAGTTTTCAGCGTTCGATAGTAAATGATGCTTTAAAGAGTGTTAATGTGGCTATAATTACGTGGTTAAGAAAACAATTACCCCACAGCATGAAATGCAAGACACTCAATCAATACGGACTGAATGTGTAACAGTGATTTACTCGGCCATGTTTTCGAGGCTATGACTTTTACTGGGGCAGCTGAAGTGTGAATGACTGCATGACACACACACACACACACGCACACAGGCTCACTCATAATACACGGCTTGCATGCAAAGTTGACCGTCCTTCATTTACTCCTCAGTCAGATATACAGTGATTCTCTGCAGCTCATCACCACATACACAATATCTGCTACAGATGCAGGTTCATGTGCCACTGTGTGGTGGAAAGCTGTCATTACACAACAAGTGAATGAACCACTATTATTAGCGTAGAACCCTCTTGAAACTGAAGGAGTCGTTAGGGTTCGAGCACAAGGCGCGTGTTTTGGGGAATGTGCGTCAAAAATGAAAGTGGGCGGAGCTATAAACGGATGCAAAAAACTTCTATTGCGTCACCTGCTGTCGGGTTTAACGGACATGAACGAAACTTGGTACACACGTTCATTAGGTGGGGACGGTCAAAAAAGTCGATGACGACTTTCCTGTGAATCCTACAGGAAGGCCGCCATCTTGGATTGCACGCCAAATCGGAGGCGATTTTGGCCAACGGTATGTGAACGAACTTGTCCTAGAGTTTTGGTGTAATCACCTTTAAACTTGGTGCAGTCACTGTGCACAAGTTAAGGATCTTACGATGCTTATGGTTAGTAAAAATGTCACATGGTGTACGAGAACACGGGCGGCAAAGAACGGGCGAAAATTGCGAGTTTTCACAGCAGACAACGAAACTCATAACTTTGTGATGTAAGGTCCGATCTGAACAAAACTTGCTATGATTGATGATGGGCCATGGCTCTAGACGTCTATGCAAAACCAGTACATTTTGAAAACAGCGCCTCCTGGTGATGCCCGCAAATTTCAAAAAAAAATTCAGTTTCTTTACAATTTCGGAAATAACATTTACACAGATCGTATCAAACTCAAAATTGGTGCAAACACTCACAACACATCTTAGATGACGCGTACTGAACATGATGACAGATCTTATAACGATGTTGCCACGGCAACGACGCAAAGTCGGATTTTTGCGACAAAAAACAAACTGATACAACTTCGGGAATCCTGGTCTGATTTGAACCAAACTTGCTAGGATTGATGAAAGTCAGGTCGCGAAGACGTCTATATGAAAATATTCAATTTTGGAAACAGCGAGATAGAGGGTGCCAAAGTTGGCGATGATTCTGATTTTTCACTGACAACAAAACTCTTATAACTTTGCGATGGAAGGGCTGATCCCAACCAAACTTGCTATGACTGATGATGCTGAAGAAGACTATGTAGCTGAAAATGGTACATTTTTACAACAACGCCTCCCGTTGGTGGCAGAAAATACTAAAAAACACTGTTACAACTTTGCCAATCCTGGCCCGATCTGAACCAAACCTGCTAGGATTGATGATAGTCCAGCCCTGAAGACATCTATATGAAAATATTCAATATCAACAACAGTGCCCCCTGGTGACGGCAGACAGAATCACAATTAGACTTTTTGATGCTGCTCCAACAGCGATTGTTGTAGCCACCTGAAACCTGATAAGTGAGACCCCAGACCCGTCCTGAACATGTCCGTAAAAGATTACTTCCCCACAGGAAGTAGAAGCCCGAAACAGGACGTAAAGTCTAACATTGTCCGATCTGCATGAATCTTGATATGTGAGTCAAAGGACCTTTTCTGAACACGTTTACATTTTAAACAGGAAGTACCCTCTAACTTTGCACAAGGACGCCACTGAAAATTATTAGCACTGAAAATAACTAGTACCGCAAGCGGTGAATGAACGGGAGATGAGCTAGAGATGGGCATGGCGATGTTTTAAAGCAAAGTAGGCGTATTTTTACGCATTCGCCATATTTAGTGTTAGTGGCTAGAAGTAAGGAAGTTGTGAGATGGGGCAAGTAGCAGCATCACCATCCACTGTAGCACTCTCTGCTTTAGAGTCCAATTTATTATATTCCCTTTAAAAGCTTGTACTAATCCATATAGGGTTTGAGTTTTCTGGTTAAGATCAACCGAACACTTGGAGCAGTGTCAAAAGGTGCTAAGTTTACAGTAACTGATCAGTGCAATTTGTTTTAAAAGAATTCCACATCTTTAAGTTCAAAGCACTAACTTGTCAAAATAACACTCATCACAGAATCACTGAAGAAATACAAGTCAACCATAAAGTTAAGAACAAAAGTTTTACTTGATATAAAGAAGGCAATAAATACAAGTTTTCAATGTCTAACATTACAGGCTGAAAGTAGCAGTGTCTGTATTTTAGTGTGGTGATGCATCACATGTACAGTGTTTTGTGTGGTTGTGGGTCAGTGGGGACAGGGGGGGTTAAAGTCCATTTAAAAAAATGTCTGTGACCATGTCCTGTTGGGCAGAGTGATGTAGCAGCCATTGAGGCACGTGTACAGTTTGGCAAGGTCCAACATCTAACAAAAGAAATAAAATAAATAAGAGTCAGCACACTTTAGTATTAAGTAAATATGGATTAAACATATTGAGTACCATCTGAAAGATCATACCTGAAGACGGTTCATCTTGGACGAAGTCCTCGTCGTAGAAGGGTCTGTTCATCTTGGGCTAGGTCATCACCGCAGCCATCCAGGAGGGGACTTCTCCAGGTCGTGGTGTTCAACATGGAGTCCTCTGATCCAGGAATGTGCTGCAGCCTTCATCTCTTCAAAACAAGGAAGAATTTGATAAGTCACAAGAAAAAAAAAAAGAAGTAAACAAATGACAAATCTTCAAGTAGCTTACCTGGTCAAGTGTGACAGGTCCTCACATCCAGTCAGAGCTCACCGATGGATGCCCTCCCTAACCTATACCTGCCTTTCCTGTCCTACACTGACAGTTACAAGCAATCTTTGCCAGTCATTTGGGATGATGCTAACCCCAATGTCTCGGTTGGCTGCATGAAAAACTGTAAATCTCCCAGTTGCCCAGACAAACGTTCCTTCTGATTCTGTAGCCTCGCCACAAAAAGATCCTCTGCTGAAACCCTCATTTTGCTAAGCATGAAATCAATTCCACTTTCCTGTCCTCAGATCTCATTTTCTCACCCTGCAGCCTTTCAACAGCCATTGCTGTTGTAACATCTGCAAGAGGCAGCAGTTTCACAATTCAGAGCTTCTCATGTGTTCAGCAAGACGTGGCACCAGAGTATTGACAAAGCAAACACCTGAAAATGCTTGACCCCAATTTAAACAAATGCTTCACCATCTACAAGTGATGTGATGTGATGTGATTTACACTACAAACCTGTCCATTCCAATCCTTTGTTTCGGAGAAAGATACATGCATATCATGACAGGCCGAGTCACAAAATCAGATGGATCCTTGTCTGATTTTGGAAACTGCACAGTCATGGTATGCCACTCAGTCAGGATCCGTGGCCAGATTTCCTCACACACAGAGAAGAAGGGGAAGGACGAAATGCCTTACCATGTTATGAGTCGACTTTACCTTGTTCTCTGTTGTGTGAAGAAGACCCAGCTCATAAAATCTTGACTGATTTAAAAATTGAGCAATTAAATAACTCAAACATCGATGCTGTTGGGTCATGCAGAGAGCTTGCGATCTTTTGCATGGTTTCCCAAACATTTCCAGGTCAGATTACTGACCCCAACAAAGTCAAATTCAATGACTTTTTGTCCTAAACTGATGAACCATTTGGGTAAATGAGATCAAGCATTTAAAAGGTGTTTACATTGTTAGTAGTCTAATGACACTTCTTACCCAAACACATGAAGACGCAGTGAATCAGGATACGGCTACCTTTAGCAGATGCAACAGCAGCAGTGGGTGGTGGAAGTCTGCAGGGAGAAAACAATTGATATGGAGACAAGGTTGGAGGAATCATTTAATGCATAGCTCAACAAGAGTTAAAGCGGAGAGAAACTTTAGGGCAAGTCTACAAAAATCAGAGGAACTTTGCCAACACATCTAAGAGATAGAAGTTTCTCATGCAACCAACCAAGACATTGGGATTAAGCATCTTCCTAAAGACTCTACAAGCTGCCTAAATTATGAAATTTGAAAAAGTCATGGACTACAGACACTTGTTTGCTGAAATATCTAGTGTATGGCGAGTTAACCCTATGCTCTGTCAAAAATCCCAATTTGGGCAAGCCATAAAGTCCTATCATTTCAACCAGCTGCCAGCTTCGCAAATAAGAGGCAAAAGATCACTTGTGTTTACACGTTTACATGATCACTGTTAACCACAAAGCTCCAGACACCAAGTCAATGCAAGAAACAAATCAAATAACGAAAAATAAATTAAAAAGCTGCAGCTGCTCACTCCTGCTACAAGAGGGTACTTACTTGCGCAACAGTCTTTAACATGAAGCCAAATTCTGTCTGATTTCTGCCTGAATTCAGCCCACAGAATAAAGGTTTTATTTTAAGTCGTCGTATCGAAAGATAAAAAGTTCGAACATTTGGCGCAACTTTGACTTAAATAATCCGAGTTGTCTCTCTGCCAGGTTTCTGTCCTCCTAAAGAAAAGAAACGCGTTCTAATCCTGAAACCTACGATCTCATTTTTGAAAGAAACTATGCAGGATAGCCCTGCATCCCTAAGACGAGTAACGCATAGTTTTGCAGGGGAAGATAAAAATCCCCTGCTGGGAGGCCTCCCAACATGACGCGCAAAAAGACTATGAACACAAAAAGGTTCAACTTCTTTAGAGGGAAATAAACTTGGCAGAGTGAGACAAGTCAGCATGAACATTAAAATTTTATTTCAGTTAGCGACTACAAAGGCTGATGGCAGTGTGTTAAGTTTAAGACTTAAATGGATAACAAAAGTGTGCCAACAAATGCCAGATTTAAAGTATATCATAACATTATCCATGGGCTGAATAACACCTACAATCGTGCATATAAATCAAAGGTTTAGCTTCATAATCAAATCAGGAACCAGTTATCTAATCAAAGCAATTACCTAGATCTAATTACCTGGTCTAGAACTTTAGACAAGCTACAGTAAACGTTGACACATTTACTGCATGATTCATCAGCTTCCACGTTCGTCAACAGTCCAAGATGCAACTATGATAACTGAGATTCAAGACCAAAATTACATTTTTAAATTAAAGCCATTTCAAAATAAGGTACCAGAATTTCCTGAAGAAATCAGACGCCTCAAACTAATCAACTTTAAAATCATCCATTTAAGCTGAGACTAAAAAAGTGACTAAATACGACACACAGGACAGACAGACAGAGACCAGACACACAAGACAGACACACAGGGACCAGACACACAGGACAGACAGACAGAGACCAGACACAAGACAGACAGACTGATGACCAGACACACAGACAGACAGACCAGAGACCAGACACACACACACAGAGACAGAGAGAGAGAGAGAGAGAGGCCATGAAGAATGAAGATTCAGGTGAGAGCAGGTATAGTACTGGCACGGCGGCCAAGCAAGAAAGAAAAACTACTTAACATTTGAAATTTTACTTTAACTAAAACGCAATCTAATTAAGGTGGACATGCAGGGATGTCGGTGCTCCTCTTGATTGATGCTAGAAGAAAAGTACAGGTTAGTTCACTTACTGTGCATGGACGCGGAAGGCACCCATGTTGGCCTATGTAAAGTGACTATACGCGCAAGGCCACACGTACAAGAACACAAGTATGTCACGAAGGCGCGGGCACAGTTAGCGATCATGGCCTACTTGCATTAAAGGACGTATTGGCCATACAAAGGCTATGGCAGGGCTGCCATCCAAAGCCAGGTACTATATTTGTAGATCACCAGGATCTACTTTAACGTTCTAGGGCTAACGGTAGATTAATGGCCACGTTGGAAAATAGAGGAAAAAAAAAAAAAGGCACAGCGGCCAAGAAGTCTAAACCTTGTGACAGAGCGTACAAGGCACAAGATTAACTTTAATCCTACCATCTAGCTTTGACTGTACACCAACATCCATTTAAACCTCATTTAAGATCTGGTCCTCCAACATCACTATATTTTAGTCCAAGTTGATTTTATTTTTTTCTTTTAGAAGTGAGGAAAGGCAAGAGAGCCAGGACAGATCGACACGGCGGCCGGAAGAGCGATGGCCCGCGGCCTGCGTGTCATTCACCTAAACAGTTGGAAAGAAAAAGTGGTTAAGAAAACGCCTCCATAGAGAGGCGCGTTCTTACCATTGCACGTAAATTCGGTAGTTAGCTGTGGGCAGCCAGACTAGCAGAGTCAGTTGCCGACACCTAAGTAACTTCACGTTTCAAAAAACACAACACACAAGTTTTCTTTTGTTTATTCCCCTACGCTGCAAACCCTAGCACACATGGAGGCCAAGAAGGTAGCCCCCAGAGAAGAAATAAGAAAATATGGACTCACCCTTTGTAGACGGACCTAAAAAGGAAATGTTAGTGCATTATAACTTATTAAGCATCTAAGCCCTTCAAGACACCAGATCTACTTTAATGTGAACTGCTGAACATAATCATACTTTCAGACCATCTTAACTATTCAATCCAGGCATCTCTGTCACACACACATTCAGAGAGAGAGAGAGAATCTTAAATACTCCATCAATCATTCTTTCAAATCACTCGCTCAGCAGTTCCACAAAAATATAACTAACAAGGACCAGATTTCAGACCACTCAATAAAGTGGACAGGAACATACAAAACCAACCTGTGGCAAATGCTCCATGTATAAACCCTCAGCTATTTGACAGATGGAAAGCAGGAGAGAATAGAAGGAACGTGGCCATGTTGGACAATGCAGAGAGAGAGAGATGTAGGCACAGCGGCCAAGAAAGAGTGGGGACACAGCGGCCACCCAGAGTTAAATCATCACACCTACTATTTGATAGTCTTCATGAAGATCAATCTGTGGGAAAAAACAAACAAACAAAAAAATGTTTGAGTCCAGTCTCCAGCCTCGACAATGTCCAAGTTCTATTCTAACAGTGAAATTAACATCATCACAATTGATGTAGAATAAAGTTGACTAAGATTTAAAGAATGCCTTAGTATAGAAATGTACAGCCACACTCTTTAAAAACACAAAAAACTTATTATACATGTGTGATTAAATTAATATGATATATTGCCATCAGTTAAATAGATTATGAAAATTAGCCATAACATTTTCAACGATGTAGTAAATTATCTCTAAAAGGCGTCACTCACCTTTTTTTGACAGCCTCAGGCTTTTGTATATGGCGGGTCCGACCAGGTCTCCGCGAGCAGGAAGCAGGTTGTTCCTTTGAAAAAAAAAAAGTTTGTATTTTAATGACTAAATTAAAAGAATTATTAAAGACATGTATAACCCTGAATCTGTTTTTAAACATTTAAAATAAAAAACAAATAAGTCTTTGCAGTGAAAAACTCAATAGTAATGACTATGTGTGGAACAGTGAGTTAACATAGCACAGCAGCCATTTTAACTTGTTTTTAAGTCTTATTCTGTCTATTTTGATAATGGATTGGTTTAAGTATTTGAGTTTGCTCTATTTAAGCAATCATTGAAACCAAATAATTTAAGAATATAACTGAATTTAGAAACAGTGAACCACAATTAACATTTTATGGACCAAATGAAAATAAATGAACAAAAGTTGAATAAAATAAAGAAAGGTTTGGGATCATTTTTGATCTTATACCACCAAATAAGGTATAATGCAGTTCATGGCCGACATTCTATGTTTCCATTATTGAATTTAATTTTTTATTTTTAAATGGGTCTCAAATGTACAATTACTTGTAGCCTACCACAGTGGAAAAAAATACTATTCTAAATAAATAAAAACCTATGAACACAAAGGAAGGATCTCTTACCCTGTTATGGTCATTTAGTACAGTTTAATTAATTAAACTGTAGGCTACTAATTTAATTAAACCCTGAACCAACATTGAACCTTTCATATCATTTAGATTTATTATTTAGCTTAATCTGGGATGTTTTACAGTATGGGCAAGTATGAATGAACAAAACACTTGAATGACCACGCAGTCTTTTCTAAACTTTTATTGCTGACAATAAAATTGAATTGAAACAGTGTCAGTGCTTCTGTCGTGCTCTTGGGAGGTTGTTATGGCGTCAGTTGTCCACCAGATGTCGCCGTCACTGAAGCGTTGAATCTTTTTCGACACGATTGTTAGCAAAGCCTCAGGGCTCCTTAAGGCTTCACTTAAATCTTCACCACTACCATGAAGATTTAAGATAACTTGACAAAAGTTACTCACCATTCTGGACGGGCCACCAATCTGGACCAGGTCGAACACGCCATCTTGGAGCGCCTTGCTGCGTTTTTACACAGGAGCTGATGCACGCGACCACCTTTTCGGCGTCTGACGTCACGCCGCGGTAGTTTTCGTTTGTTTTCACTACTTTGTCTTAAAGTTTCCTTCTTTTTTTTGACGTTTTAGGGCGGTTGGTGCATTACCGTCACAAGTTACCTCCTCCCGGAACAGTTTCAGTAGTTAAACGGCGACACTTTTTTTCGCGTCTTTTTTTTTTTTCGTTCCACGGCTCGTGCGGCGTCTCTTCAAAGTGACATCACGGAACTGTTGGCTGGATGAAGATTAAATAAGATGAGGATGAGGAGGAGGAGGAAGCAATCAGCGGTCATCAGCTGACTGAAAAACACCTGCGTGAAGACGAGCAGGTGTGTTGAGTGTCACCAATCAATCAGTCCTCTCTTTATGCTTTCTTCTTCTTCTTTTCTGAGGTTTTCTGGCGGTTGGCAAACAACGATTTGGTGCATTACCGCCACCATGTGGTATGGAGTGTAGATCGAAATGTTGATCTAACTCAGTGGTTCTCTATTATTTTCTGTCATGACAGAAATGTTTTCACGCCCCGAATTGAAATACTGTTGAGAACCTGATCATTTTTATTTATTTATCTGTATAAACCACTGTATGAGTTGTCCTACCCTGCCTCTCCGCCCCCGACACTTCACCACCCCACTATTTGAGAAGTACTGATCTAACTGAACTATTACTTAAAATTAAAAATAATAAAATAAATAATAATTATCCATATGTATATATATATACATATATATATATATATATATATATACATACAGATATAACTACTACAAAACACAACAACCTATATATGCATACATATACATACACCTATTCACACACACACACATCCTATCAACTTTGTGGTTTTAAGAAACTGAAGTAATATCTTGTAACACTCACTCCGGTTCTTCAGTAATACCTCTACCAACTCCAATTCCTCATCAATGTCTCTCAACTTTTTAATCATCACTTCTCTCTCCCTTTGGTATTTCTGACATTGTGCTATAATAATGTCATAATATAATATGATGGATTCCTCCTGCCCACAGTGATCACATCTGTCTGTATTGTGTTTATTGATGAGAAATAATGTGTTGTTCAATCCTGTATGGCCAAATCTGATCCTTCAGCACTTTCCTTCAGGCCCTTGCAACTTTCCCCCAACTATGATGAGATTTAAAGCGGTCGCAGAGACCTCAGTGAAGTGTGTTGTGTCCTGCGCTACATTAACTGCCCGGGCTTCTCTGAATCCATTTCCTGGCGTGCATGAATAGTCGTGTCATATCATGTAATGGAGAATCTTAAGCACCGTGCAGACCGCAGACTTTACTGTGGCTCCATGTCCACGGTCAAACTCATTAATAACGTCTTTGGTAAAAGGAGGAAGTCTGCCTGATGGAGGAAGTCAGCGGTGACTAAATATTATTATGTTACTCTTTGTCTGGACTCTCCAGGCTTTTTGATTTGGTTAACCAGTGCGGACAAATGTATTCTAAACATTTTACAATGCCAGGTGAATGGCAACAGGAAATGTCAGTGTCCTTCCGAAGGATGGAGAACAATGACAGCTTCACTTCTTTTCATTTTTTTCATTTGGATTTGCCAACAAATAAATAAATATTGTACGGTGTAAAAGGAAGACGTATGTTCAGGTGACCTATGTTTACTGAATTATTTTTCTTTTTTTTCATCATCATAACTCACCAGCTATGATTTGTGGTCATTTACTAACAGCACTGAGTTAATATCATGTCATGATTAGTCAGGTTTTTAGCTCATTCGCAGAAAATGTATTCAAAACTTAAAAATATTATCATTTAATTATCATATAAACTGTCAAACAGTTCATGGTTTCTGCTCAAATAGAAGAATTTGCTGGGATGACTGTAATTTATTTAAAATACAAAAGCATATTAGAGTTATAACTCTATCTTTTTTTTCTTTAATATTTTATATCCTTTGAACAGAACCAGTGTATCGCTATCTTTATTTTTCATTGATTTTATTTAGTTATTTTTTGCTTATATATATACATATTAATGTATATATATATATATGGATATGTATATATCTACATATATATGTGTATATATATAGATATAGATATATATCATTAATTTAGCTGTGAAACGTTTAAATATTTGGTAAATATACATCAATATTGTAATAAAAACACTCGACACTAACACCTCCGGCCACTAGATGGAGCCAAAAACTAATGATTACAGGTTACCGCTGAGCAGCAACTGTTTCCTGTGTGTCTTATAAACTACACTCACACTGAAAAAAATAAGTCAAGTTGGAATTTTGGCTAAAGTTCTGCACTGGAAGCGTAAATTTGATCAAAAACGCTAGGTTTTCGTGTCACATCAGGACACACATGAGCCAACAGGGGGCGTGATGTGTCCCTGAACGACGAGAAGCTGTGTGAATCATTGGAGTTTTGTCCTTCTTCGCTTCCCTTACTGCCTCACTCGCTCATTCGCTCAGTCGCTCGGTGAAAAAGTTTTGTTAGAGTGTTACAGCCGCGTCATGCAGCATGAAAACGACCTGTTCTGAGAAGGTGAGAAGCCTTTATTTAACCTCTGTAACACCAGCGTCGTCTCTCTGTTCCGCGACGAGAGTTGTTTTTTGTGTGTGTGTGTGAAACAACAAACATTTTATGCCACCGTATGTGCCGTTGCCATGGCAACGCGTTCCGCTGTGAATGGATGTTACCTCAAATTAATGTCGCTCTCTGGGCTTTGTGCGCCCATCTCATGTTTTAATTAGAGCCAGTTAATGTGTTGTCGACAACAGAATGTGTTGTTTTACAGTAGCTGTCTCCTCTTTGTGTGTGTGTGTGTGTGTGTTTTTGGGGCAAGTTGTCTTTATATTTTTGTCCAATTAAGAACCCACGTGGTTGAGATGATTAAAATGTTAGATTTGTCCAAATTAGATAAATGATGAATGGTTTATAATAGAAGTGTGTGTGTGTGTGTGTGTGTTCTGATATGAATGTGCTGACTTCTCTTGTCATTGAAATGAATTTCCTTCTTGTTTCTGCCATGGCCCACACTTTTTATTTCCTCCCAGTCTTTTTTTTTAAAGCGATGTTTGCCCTCCCAGCTTTGCAGAGCTGAGCCCAGAGAGGGCAGAGATTAGCTCAAACCAGGATTAAACCAATGAGAAAATTTGAATTTGTTGGCCCTTATCTCATAGCAACATGTGGAGTGCTCAGAGCAAATAACAGAATTTGATCTCTTCTGCTTCCTTTTGGCAAGACATGTTTTCTTGCTCCAGACACTTATCAAACATGACCACTGAAGACGGGGAGGAATTCTTGCGGGGGCCTTTTAAATGATTTGTTTACAGGGACACTACATGTGTTGCTTGTTTGTGCTTGTGTGTAGGAACAGGAACTCTGAGCACTTCCTCCTTCTCCCTCAGCCCCACATAGACCTTCAGCTGTGTGTGTGTGTCATGTGCTTTAATGGCTTAATTAGATTTAGACCACAAGCTTTGATAATCTCTCTGTTTGGGTTCACCTCATAACTTGGTGAAGTAGACTGGCTCTATATTTGCATTCTAAACATGTAATTTCTTGCCTCATCAGGTAATGCAATTCCATGCTTCATTAGGGCCGTGAAGTTTATCATTTGTCATCAAAGGCAAGCTGTCAATAAATGATTAAGTTTCACACGAGGAAAATGTGATATTTGGGCTCGAGCCAAAAGGATACCACTGAACATTTTAATTGCAGTCGGTGAGATTTTTGTTTTAATTTGATTTCCTGTCTGTGTTGTAGCAGCTGGTGGTTTCAGCCAGAGGCACAGACATGAGAGAATCTATGCCACTAAAGAAACGCAAACCAATTAATTGGAACAATTAATAATAATGAATTGTGTACTATTTTGATAATGTGTTGATTATATACTGGTTTCCTCTTCTTCTAACTACACGCTATGCCGCTGTTCTAAATACAACTCATGCAGCTGCATCTTTGAAAAGAAAGACATTTTTTAAAACAATCTTTTACAGTTAACTGTTGACGTGTTTGACATTTGGTGAACTGAAGTTGAAATTTCAGAAAAAAGTGTCCATGTTTGTTTCCAGCAGCATAAGGTGACGTTTTAAAATGCCCGTCAGGCCAGAATAGCAGTTCGCAGTAGAGGTCGACCATCGTGGGTTTTTCTCTGGCCAATGGCAATCTTTCCGTGCAGCCAGTGGCCATCATTAAGGGTATAATACATAATACATAATACATATAACAATAACTATACCAATATTATCATAATACATATATAGCAAGACAATCATATAGCGATACATCACAAATTCTGTGCAACTAGACGAAAACAAAACGTCCCAGAAAACTTAAAATTGCAGGATTTCCCCATTTATTTACAACATAGAGAACAAAATGCATAAAGTTTATGTATTGAATGTGGATGGAGCGTCTCTTAACGTAGCTTTATCCACTATTAACCCGCTGTAAACTCGATATTTGCCCTGGCGTATCGAGTAATCGTTTGGTCCATAATATGTCATAAAATGTTGAAAAATATTGATCAGTATTTCTCAAACCTGGAAATAACGATGTTCTCAAATGTCTTGCTTTGTCCACAAACTGAAAGTGATTCAGTTTTAATGATTTCCTAGTTATAACGGAGCAAAGAAACCAGACGATAGTCGTATTTAAGAAGCTGAAAAATGCTGCTGCTATACTGCTTGTAACTCTTTAGAAAACACTCAAACCAAATAATCGATTATTGGAATAGTTGACGATTTATTTAGTAATCGAGTAATCGTTTCAGCCATACATGAAACAGATAAGCAAAAAAGTAAACTTTTTCAAATAAACTTTAAGATGAAAAAAACCAAGTGCATTTATCCAACTTTGGACAACAAAATGTGTAAAATGACTTAAAAGAGTAACAGTCAGTTTAATTTTGTTTAGTTTTTTGACAAATGGCAAAGATTAATTACCGTCTGCTTCATTACAGCGTCGCAGACAACTCACTTCACTGTGCGAGCAGCAGCTCACGCACGCACGCAGACAGACAGCTTGTTATTCACACCAGTGTCACACAGTATAAGGAAAAGTGGCGATTAGAGATGGCTGTCCTTGTAATTTAATTTCAATTTACCTTTTTCATTAACGAACAAATGACTTCAGACTGCTGTGCTTTTACTTGCCCTTCATTCAGACCTGATAAATGTGCAGCTGTTTGTCCGGTTCTACAGTTTTATATTGTGATGTAAAGGACATTTGAGCGTCTGTTTCGGGTCATTTTGACATAAAGGGTAAAGTAAATATACATTATTTTGATTTGATGAAAGACAAGCAGGTTCAAGGGAAGACGTTACACAGGATCAGAGATCAAAATGACATTGGCTCTTTGTTTTTTTTACACGATCCTCCACACGCCCAGTCATTTTCTATATTTATTCACTCACTAGTGTGTAAAGGGAAAAAAAATGTCGCTGTGTGACAGAATGATGGAGAAATGGAGGCAAGTCTGGGCTTGACTTTGACGTGATGAATTGTTGCCTCTAATTACACAACGGCGATGTAAAGGTGGAGCTCAGTCTGTGTCTCCTTGGGGGAGGTTGGTGATAAACGCTCATCTTTCAAACATGTCTGTCTCTGCAGTGATATTATGTTTTGACATTGGTAATTTGAGCTGTCAGCTACAATTCACTCATTATTCAGCCACTTTAATGGATTTACATTTGCTCTTTGGCCAATCGACCATTTTGTGTAGAGAAGACATACTTTAACTTTGATTTAATTAAGTCAATAAGAGGGAGAATATGTTTAGACTTCACTGACACTATAGTGTACAAGCCAGAAAAGGATTCCAGGGATTTTAGAAGTGATCATTTTTGTCAGCAATATTTGAAACATGTAATGTTTTTGGCTTGATGAGGTGCTGTTCACATCTGTACTGATCTGAGTTACAGGTCATAATTCTTTGGTGCCCTAAACCGATCATGTAAAGGCTAAACTTCTGGTCCAGTAAAACTGTATCTCTGTCTGAGTGCACGTTTGAAAACACATCTTTGAATGGAAAAAATAATGAAAATCCAAAAAGCTATTAGTTTCAGAGACACTGGACTTTGAGCAACTGTATAAAGAGAGTTCTCGATAAGTTCTGAACATGAAACCAGACATTTTCCTGAACAGTTTTAGAGAAATTTCAAGTTAAATTTCACACCTTAGCAATTTCTATATTGAGAGTATTCTCAACTTTGAGATGCAATAAAAACAGAAACATTCCATCATTTCTGGACAAGACTGACTAGGTTGTGTTCAGGACATCTATGGCTGACAATTCTTCTGTAAAAGTCTCACATGAGCACTTTGTAAATTGAAAAAAAATCCTAAACTTTGAGTTGCAAAAACACATTTCTTTTTCCTGAAGTTCTGAAAAGACTAATAAAATTGTGATTGAGACATATTTTACATTTTTACTGTACAGTTTTAGAGGAATTTAAAGTTAAATGTCCCATATTAGCACTTCATTTGAAAACATATTCAACCTTGAGATACAATAAAAACACGTTTCTGACCAGGACTGATAAAGGTTTGTTCAGGACATGTATGACTACTAGCATACTGGAGATTAGACAATTCTTCTGTACAGTTTTGGAGAAATTCTAAATTAAAAGTCTCATATTAGCAGTTGCAGAAACACTAATAAAGTTGTGATTGAGACATATTTGACTACTAGCTTACTGGAAATCAGACCTTTTTTTTTACTGTACAGTATTTATTCAAATTTAAAGGTAAACATACTCAACTTTGAGATGCAATAAAAACAAAAACGCACATAAGTTCTGACCAGGACTGATTAGGAGGTGTTCAGGACATCTATGACTACCAGCATACTGGAAATCAGACATTTTTACTGTTGATACGGTTGATAATATATCACTTTTTTGCCATTATTGTTCTTAATCTCTGATCCTTATTGTGCTTGATCTCTGCATTCACTTCTTGACTAGCTCATATCAGTTCCCTGATTTGCCACGCTCCTATCATGACACGTTTTTCTACGACTATGTAAGAGATATTTAAAATACAATTTTAGCCATCCACTCGTCCATACACACTGGACCTTTAAAGATATACAGGACCTGTGTTAGTTAGTGCACCGTTTGAAACTCTAGCCTTTGCCCCTGACCTGACCTTACTGTTTCTTTTGCCTCAGGGATCTTGGGCTAAATACCGGACACCTTTTGTTGAGGCAACACATGACGTGCGCCGAAGCTTTTCCCTCCGTTTACTTCAAGTCCCCAGTGATACACTCATCACATGCCTCCGTGTCCTACAAATGAGCTGTGATTGAGGTGATTGGAATTTCCAGAGGCTGTCACAATCGCTTTGATTGGAAAATAGACAGGAGATAATGGGAGAGACAGGCCTGTTATGAAAGCCCTGTCGGTGCTAAAATAATGCATCAGAGTGGAGAGGTTAAAGACACCGCTTCCTTGTTAATAATTAATTGCTGTGTGTGTGGTGGATCCACTTCATTGCTCCCAGTCATCACTTGATAATTGCTTTACATTTAATTTGGCTTTAGAAACTGTTTTGCAAACTGGGTAAATTGTGCTTTAAGTTAATATAGGCTCAGACAGAGATAGCAGTGTGGTCATAAAGCAGTGATTAAAAAAGTGACAAGTTACTCCGGATGAAGTATAGATTCGGTGTCGTATGAGGAGACCACTTGATTAAACCTTTACAAGCTACGTTAAAGTCAATGTCTTCGCCAGTGGTAAAATAACCTGTGATATATTGATATTGTGCGTGTAACATTTTGGGAGCGTTTATTGAGGTTTGCATAAGTATCACTTAAATTAAAAAATGTCTGGTTTTCTTAGCCTCAGGATAAGCCTTTTATGTCTACTTTAGCTAAGAGCCTTGCTTTTGAGGCCGCCATCTTGTGTCAGCATGTTTCTACTCCAGCCTGAATAGACACAAACAAAGAATAACATCCTTTCTGGTATGCAGAGGCCACCGTAGTTCCCTAAAGCACGTGGGAAAGGGAGTGGTGAGTCCTCCATTTGAGGAAAAAAGGCAGCTTCACAATTAGACGCCACTAATTCTTACATTTAGTTTCAGCAACAGACGACAAAGGGAAAAATAACAGACCGTAAAAAACACTATTTAAATATCCACTGAAAAAGTGTATGAGCGAGGGGGAGAGAAAACGTTGGCTAACCTTAGCTGAAGTGTGCTTTATTCATAGGCATCTCCATTGCTGACACATTTTTTCTTCTTCAATTAAATTTTATTTGTAAAGCGCCGAATCACAACATACATTATCGCAAGGCACTGCACATAGACAACATTATCGAGAGCAGAGAAACCTGTTCACACAGTGAGCAAACCAGATTCAAAGATGTGCGGCCATCTGCCTCGACCGGTTGGGGTGAAAGGAAAAAATGGGGGACAGAGAGGACAAGAGGGAAATGAGGTAGAGACAAAAGAAAGAGGGTCATCTGGTTGAGACATTTTTGAGAGAGGTACTGACGCTTTTTCTTGTACAATATGGTTCCACCCATTGACCTGTCCATTGTCGTGGTCAAATAAAAAAAATGTGTGGTCGATTAGGATTAAATCTGCAGAATATTGGTAACAATAACGATAACAATCGACCTGAACAATCACTAAGAAATGCAGAGATTTTTGCAGCATCATTTCACGATGTGACGAGTCATTTTAGAGCAATCATGACCGTCTTCTTCTTCCATCTCCAGATGACAGAGGCAGATGTCAGTGGATTTGTCATGGACGTGCCGTCCCCGCGGGCCGGCAGGTACCCGTTGGAGAGAGACGTGCCTGTAATTCGCCTCAAGAATGATGCCGAACTCAGGGTATGGAGGTCATTCATACAAGATTCTACTATAGTCCTGTGCTACAGTCACCAGTGAAGTCCCACATACTCACTGGTGACCTCTAAAAACAAACTGTCTGCACTGAAAGAGGGTCAGACTTGACGTTGCTGCTGCTGTTCAACCCCCCTTCACTGGGAATTTGACTTCTCCCTTTGCCAAATTCGAAGCAGCCAGTGCTCAGCCTTGCATGCACACAGATAATGATCAAGTTAATTAGACCTGAGATTGAACGAACTGCAGCAGCAACTTAATCATTTGTAACTTGATTAGAAATACTATATTCTGCAGCTCCAGGGACGAGAAAACTTTCTGTTATTTCAGAGAGCTTGGAATTAGCATGTACTTGAGTTCAGGTGTTCGGCTAAAGACATTATGTGCTTTTTTTTTTTAATAATCTAAAACACAGGAGAACTCCTCCACTGTCTCTGGCTGGTATAGATCACAAATGTCCTGATGTTTTCTTTCTTTTGTCCCCATCCCTATAGGAAATATATGAATTTGGAAAGAAATTAGGTCAAGGTAGCTTTGGAGTTGTTTATGAGACCACCCACATCGAGACACAGACAAACTGGGCCATTAAAAAGGCCTGCAGACCAGCGGTGAGTACATCGGGCAAACCCTGTGGGACGCCTGTTGTTTGTGATGTAAAGGAAAGTTGCACTTGCACCCGGGATTTTTTATCGTAAAGCGAGAAACAAATCGTGTCTGAAGAAAACACACAGACTTTCAGACTTAATGCATGTTTGAATTGGTGCGTAAAGCATTATGTGCATATCCAATGTTTCGTCCAATGGAGTCCAATGAGCTTTCTTTCTTTCTTTTTTTCGCTCCAGGCAGGAAGTTCAAAAGTCAAGATGCTGGAGCAGGAGATAAACATTCTCAAACAAGTGACTCACGCTCACATCGTACATCTCAAAGAAGTCTACGCAACACCAAGGGTGAGCTTTGCTCAAACTAAGTAACAATTAAGGGAGCTAGTAGTTAAATAACACTTAACTTACCAAAGTACTTGAGAAAAAAACTCTACTGTCTTGTGAAGCAGACATCTTCGGTTTTCTCTCTTTTTCTCTGTATAGCCCCTTTTCCACTAGCCTCGCCTCACCTCGGCACGGGCAAGGAACGACACAAGAATCAAGCCGAACAATGCCGAACTGTAGATAAGTTAAAAAGACTTAAAAATCCTGAAAAACGTGTGTTAATCTCCAACATTTAGCAAAGGAAATTTATCAGAGGAGTCATACCGTACTGCGGCGATTGTGAGCGGCGAGCAGCATCACAAACCCTGCCGCTGTATTTCAGTGACTGTTTCTCCGGTCAACCGTGCCGTGCCGTGCCGTGCCGAGCTGACATGTAGTGGAAACACGGCATAAGTGTGTGTGTGTGACTCGGGATGGGCGGTGAAGAAAACTAGGTCATAAAGACTGCAGTGTTTTGGTAATTACACAGAAGTCCACAAGGGGTGATAGAGGTTCCGCACTGGAGCTTTAAAGCGCACACAAACAGACCATTTCTTTTCTCTGCTTGTTTCTAGATGATGTATTTGGTTACAGAGCTGTGCACTGGGGGTGATCTGAAGCAGCTGCTGAGGCGGAAAAAGTTCCTCACTGAGGACGAGACGAGACATATCATCCGCGCGCTGGCTGACGCCATCGTCTACCTTCACAAAAGAGGTAATATTAGTCTGGGGTTTGACGTTTTGATGGTATTCAAACACATCTCGGCATCACAACTGCAGTTTTGTTTGCGGCGACGTCGTAAATGTGCACATACGTTACCGACAATGGTGTTTACGGGTGTGACAGCGCCCAGGTGTCGCCGTGGCAACGCACAGGAAACCTATAATCAGGAAAGACAAGTTAAACAACGCTCTTGAGCCCGCCGTCCTTCACATGCTTCATATTCGCCCGTAACATTGGAATAAAAGAGCAAAAAAGGAATAATTGCCTGTCGGAAAAACACAAAAAGCAACGTTGCATTTCGGTTAATGACTAATTTGTAACAAGCTAGGCTAGGAATACTGATGAATAGGCAAGGTTTTTCATGGAAAACTCCCCATTGTCTCTGTAGAGAGTGATGTGATGCTAATAAGAAAGCATCGATCGTTAAATTAAAAAAAAGTTTGTTTTGTTCGTTAATTCATTGTAAATCTCAGCTCAACTTTGAGCTTAAATGCCACAAATGGTTCATTTTGTACACGTTATAATTCACAGTATTATGACATGAAGGTGGATATGTTGCCAGAAAGATGGCTACGGCACAAACGTTGTAACGTTGGGTGATAAATGTTGTTTTCAAAGCCCGTGTCAATGTTTTCTCCTCACATCTCGCAGACATTGTGCACCGAGACCTGAAACTTGAAAACATTCTGGTGAAAAATCCTCCAGATGAAGGCGATAATGACAGGATTAATATCAAGGTGAGCACGAGCCTCACACTGTGTAACTCGACACCTCTGCTTCTTACCCATTACCTGACTACAAGCCTCTGATGGGCAGTTTTTTCCATATTTAGTAAAGGCTTTAAACGCTATCTCATTATGACAGACCCCCCTTTGGTCTTGCTTTATAGTAAACCTTTGCAGAGCTTCAACTGTGTCCTTAAACAAATTACCAGCTGAGCACAGCGTGTGTTGTGCAATGACAACCAGCCAGCTAAAGCAGCCACCTGGTGTGTGTGAGCTAAAACGAGGCTAGACCAAAACATAAACATTACAGACTCTGTGTTTTTCTCTTTGTCTCGCACACAAACACAAACACAGAAATTGGTACCATGCAACTGCAAAAGCTGCTTTCATTTCACAGTAGTTACTCGTGTGTTCTGGAAGTTTTTGCCTCCTAAATAACGCGATAAACTTTTGTGAATACACTCGCGCGGCTCTCACAGCTATGTCGCTATTTGTGTAAACCGTCAAGGGTGAGTGTTTGTTGTTTCCCTCGACAAAAAGCACGTGAAACGAAGAATATAACACGGATGCTTACAGCACATCATGTTTATTTGAATAACCTTGCTCTTGAGTGCTTTTCTATTCCTAGGTGGCCGACTTTGGATTATCGGTGCAGACAGGTGGTGTGGGGATTGAGAACATAATGACAGAGGCCTGTGGAACTCTGATCTATATGGGTACGATGCAACATTGATGATCGCGAAGTTTTGAATAAGTGATGTACCAGCATGCTTTGCCATCTGCCAATGTATCTTTTTGACTTTACCACGGGGGAGTTGCCAAAGTGGGACATTTGAGATCCTAGACAAAAAGGGGTATTATGGGATAGTTCAGATGTTGTGCGGTTGCATGAGATGTTAACCATTTTTGGGTGGAACACTCGCTCTCACCGTTAACATGGCTGCTGGCAGGGGCAATAATAAGAACTAGCCTTCAGTTAGCATCACAACTCTGAAGATGTTTAGTTTGTCCATCGGGGGTTACGCCCGTAGACCTGACCTGGCTCTTGATATTTAAAAGGTTCAACCTGGGGTCACGAAAAACAACAATTTATAAAATCAAAAATGCTTCTACACTTGTAGAAAAGTAAGTATAATCACTTCATTTTCAATTTCTGCCTAATGAAAATAATGTCACTCCTTTTTCCACAGTAAAAAGAGCCATTTAACGAAATGACGGAACGAGGAATATTCCTCAGTTATCTCAGTTATCTGTATCATGCCCATGTATATTTAGGGTGTTAGCTGTAGGCAACTGGACTTCCACGTGTTCTTCCAGCCTCTAGGACGAGCGGTGGGACGTCTTCATCTTAACTCAGTCAAGTCCAGTTGCCTTCAGCTGACGTCTGAAGATGACCATGACCTGGATGACTGAGAACGTTCACAGTCGTGTCCATGTATGGTATCATATGTTGATGTGTGATAGCACAGAAACCAATCACTAAAACATAAATCTGCTTTATCTCAGCGCCTGAAATGATGAGCGACCGCGGTTATACGCAGTGGTGCGACGCGTGGAGCATAGGAGTCATCATGTACATGCTGTAAGTAGATGGATGTTTATACATAAATTAGAGCTGCAACTCATAATTGATTCATCTGTCGATTATTTTCTCGATTAATCGTTTGGTGTTCAGGATATTAGAAAACCTTAAAAAATGTAGATCTGTGTTCGTCAAACCTGGAAATGATGATGTTCTCAAATGTCTTGTTTTGTCCACAATTTCTTTGTTATCCAGAGCAAAGAAATGAAGAAAATATTCACATTTAAGAAGCTTAAACAATCGGAAATCTGGTTTAAAAGCTTCCATTGTCGTTTCAGCTCTAACATAAACACTGACAGACTATATTACATTACATTACATTACATTACATTACATTACATTACATTACATTACATTACATGTCATTTAGCAGACGCTTTTATCCAAAGCGACTTACAATGGAATCAAGTACAATTAGCCAGGGGTGGAATCGAACTTGCGACCATGATGTCTTTGGTACACAAGGTAGGGTCTTAACCACTGAGCCACTCCACCCCCATCTATATTCACGTGTGTTTCAGACTGTGTGGGGATCCGCCGTTTGTGTCGCAAACAAAGTCACTCTTACTTGAGGAGATAACGAACAGAGAAGTCACGTTTCCTCAGTCCTCGTGGGCCACAGTCAGTGACGCAGGTGACGCTTATTCTCCGCTATCAATTCTTTAAATTGTGACTCAACAAACTCACCGATTGCTTGGAGTCTGTCTCAACAGCGAAGAATCTGTTGACTTGCCTCCTGAAGGTGGACCCCGCCTACCGCATGTCTCCGAATCAGCTCCTCGAAAACCCGTGGATTACAGTAAGGCGCTCGCTCTTCGCGCTGCATTCACAAACGTTAGCCGAGGAGTCACAGGAGGAGCTGTAAGCGGGTGCTTTGTTCAACAGGGTGACGCCAACGTGCCTGCCGTACCATCCAACGTGCTGATCATGATGCGAAACTACCGGGAAGAGGAGGAAAGTAAGACAACGATGAAGATTTATCATGTTTTGATCATTTCAGATGTGCAAAGTATGTCGGCATATACAGTGTTTTTGTAGCCCATAGTTGAGATAATTGAAAATGTAGTATGGAGCTCTGATATTCTTCCTATAATTAGACACATATGGATATAATTTGAGACATTTAATCACTTATTTTATTCCTTTCTTCTCTTCACATGTATATATTTATTTGATACATACCATCTTCTATTTTAGAGTTGTAAAGTGCCTGAAATCAAGCATTGTAGAACATGTAAGGGGAACACGATATTTAAGTTGTTTTCACAAATACTAATACACAGGAATGTGCGGCACGCAAATAAATTCATAAAGTAAAGAGAAAAACAGAAGTTCACACGATGAGCAACAGTGTCAGTGGAGTGGAGAGGGAAAAATATGCCAGTGTGACCCACTAATATTTAATAAAGTAAGGTCTCTACACAATAGTAGGTTGTAATGTGTAAATAAACTGAGCAAGAAAAGGAAGGGAATTTGTGTTTGGTGGATTATTTCTTTGTTGTAACAACGCTTCTTGGCAATAAGTCACAGCTTATTCTGCCATCGACTCTTGTTTGGTGTCGTTTATTGGACTGGACTGGTAGTAGCATGTGGGAGAACCATACACAACAGCCTGGCTCCTCCTTGGGTTGTGTGACCATGGCGATGGCGTCCCATTCGTCAACCAGCAATTGTGTCATTGTGGTTGTGTTGGTCACTCTGGCACGGACAGCACGCTGCTGCTCAAGCTGATCCCACGAGTGTTCAGTGGGGTTGAGGTCAGGACTGCAGGCAGGTCATCGCATCATCTCCACTCCCAAATTCTGGAGGTAAAGCCGCTCTGTGGGGGCAAGTGTTGTCATCTTGGAGGATAGAGTTCGGTCTAGAGCGGCAACTCACGATTATTTTCATAATCGGTTCATCTGTTCATTATTATCTCGATGAATCGATGAATCGTTTGGTTCATAAAATGTCAGAAAACCTTAAAAAATGTTGATCGGCGTTCGTCAAAACCTGGAAATGATGATGTTCTCAAATGTCTCGTTTTGTCCACAAACCAAAATTTGTTATCCAGAGCAAAGAAATGAAGAGAATATACACATATAAGACGATTAAACAATCGGAAATCTGGTTTTAATCATGAAAAAAGCTTTGAAAAGGATTAACCGATTATCAAAATAGTTGTCGATTCATTTAGTAATCGATTAATTGTTTCAGCTCTGGGGAGATATGGGATTGCAGACTCTCATCTTGATGTCGCTCTGCACTGAGGTTACCTCCAATGATGACAGTGAGGGAGATGCAACCCGACCAGATGCTCAAAACAAGAGTCCATACAAGTTTCTCCTCAACTCTCAACTCGACTCAAATGCATTTTCCTTACAAATGAGCCATTTGCCAAGAAGCGTTGTTACAACAAAAGAAAAAATCCAGGTTTTTAAGGCCTTTGAGATCGATAAACCACAGCAGAGGTTATTTAGCATCGATGGGTTTTTTTTATTTGTCCTCACTAGGAACACAGATCCTGGAGAACCTGTCTCTCACCTCTTCTGAGGACACCGTGGATCCAAAGCCACTCTGCAGGAGTCCCGCTAAGCTCAGCCCGGAGAGCGACAGCAGCTTCTACCCACACACCACATCCACGGAGCAGGTACTGTGTGTCGTGTTTTAGTGTCCAAGGCTCTCATTTTATATGGCTCCCAATTCATTTAGTGGATGTAATGATGTGATCTCTACTTAACTAGTGCCACAACAGCATTTTTTAATTAGACTATAAAGTGATATAAAGATTATCACTCGACTGTATTGATTTCACAATATCAAGATATAACATAAGTACTACGCATAATATTACGGTCACCATACCACCTACTGCATCATATTCAAAGGATTTTCAGAGTATTATCAAACCATTATTAGATTTAGCAAAGGCACTGTAGTTCTAATGAATATTTTGGGTGTATTCTTGAAGGTGAATCCATATTAATTCCACGTTTTGTCCAGAAAAATCAACCAAAACTGCTTCTCTTTATGGCCGTTGTTGTATGGTGTTATTTCAGACTAAATACAGCAGAGAAAC
This sequence comes from Solea senegalensis, assembly GCF_019176455.1. NCBI lineage: Eukaryota > Metazoa > Chordata > Actinopteri > Pleuronectiformes > Soleidae > Solea > Solea senegalensis. The sequence continues at coordinate 2,968,150 of NC_058027.1, read as the reverse complement.
CTGCCAGCTGGACAAGTGCACAAATGGCTCCGAACCCTGGAGACCACGTCAACCCACTGCCACACAGGTGTGTTCACCTTTGACCTTTTAGCTTAGATTAATGTTTTTTTTATTTCTCATAGCACTTGACATAATCTTAAAGTTCTCTATTTTATATGTCTTGGATTAAATTATTCTCACCCAGCCCTGATAGTCTGTACACAAGCTTTCTTGTCAAAATACCTCAAATAGCGTTATATATTCAGTCACCACTAGATGGTGCCAGATTTAGCAAATACAAAAGAGGGTCATTTTTACATGAACGTGATGTCAACATGAATTCTGTCATGTAAGACGTGTATGAACCTCTGTGACTGCAGCAGCCCGGTGCCGCGGTGAAACACAGCGTGCAGCCCGGTGCAAAGCAGCAGTGCCGGCCTCGGCACAACAAGGACCCCAGTCCAGGACTCAAGAACCAGAAAGCGGCTTCTTACAGCCACAGACCTTCTACCTCGAGTAAAAGTAGGACGGGGCCCCGCAAAACACAAGTCACCTTTCAGTGCTAATACCCATGCAGAGTTAAAATGAACTTTACAAATGCAATTTAATTAATGAATTGATTGATTGAGACTTTATTCGATAAGCGTGCTATTTAATGTCATTCTGCTTGTTTTTTTAATGTCATTGTGTCATGTTTTGGTGACGGGAATGGAACTACAGTACTGTGAACGTACGCGCACAAGACAGCGAGCGTCCAGAGCCTCTGGAAAACTCTCTGGAAAATGCCAAGCGGCCAAAACGTACACTCGCACCATTTGAGTGGCTTTGCAATCGCGGATATAACTGACAAAGGGTTTTACGATGAGTCACCAGGGAGATTAGAAACACACTTACAACTAGCGTCTTATTAATTGTGTCGTATTATTATTTTTGATTCACTGTGAACCTAATTGTCACCTAACAATAACCAAATAAGAAAAGGGGATGTGAGTTTATGACAGTGAGAATTGGTTAGTGGTCATCAGGGATGTTTATTTTCAACACCCACACACTCAAAGTAGAGTTAATAAATATTTGTCCGTATGAAGGAATACAGGAATGTGCCAAATATCACAACAGACCTTTTTGCACATTTATATAAAATGAAAATGACAAAAAAACAACGGCTTTACGATGACATGTTAGTGAGAAGGCGGCAGGTGATTATACAGGATGTCACGGCGCGACGTGAAAGCAAACAATAGGGATTTTTTTCTTTCTCTCCGCTCTGACCTCTCAATTCCAAAAAACGACCATATACGCAGTGACTGCATCCTCTCTGTGTCAAAACAGCAAAAGTGTCACGCGGGCTGGTTACGCTCCATGTGAATGCAGAGGATTGGGACCGGGGGCAGCCGCGGGTCTAATCTCGCACGGAGGCCGTTGAAAGCAGTGGGAGCTACTTTGAGGGCACTGCCATTCAAACGCAGAATAATCCTCCCAGCATAGATACAACATGAAAGTAGCCAAGCGTAACACACAGAGGCTGAATTTCAAATTCGCCCATTTGCATCTTGAAGTGAACGAGTGCCAACCGCGGGAGCCTCGCGTTCAGACACGAGGCTCTGTTTTTAGTGTGAATGTGCAGATTCCTGCGTTTTCGCGGACGTGCATGTTTTCATACAGATGTGTTATTAGAATGAACACATGAGTTGTGACTGCGTGCCAAAAGAGAAAAAAAACCCCCAGAAAACTGCAATGTTTTGACATGAACTGTTACTACAGGCCGCTGTCAACAGCAGATGGAGCTGTAGGAAGTCACTGAATTCATTTCCTGTGCTTAGTCTGACAGGAGAGTGCCACCATTGAAGCTTCCTATACCTTGACGTGTGCACGGAGACGTTTAATTAGAATTGATGGCTTAAACTGTGATGTCCATGTAGTCTGTCGCTAATTATTATGTGGTTAACGTCTTGGTGGATTATTCAAACAAAAATAAATGGTGGAGATAATCATTTTTCTGGAGTTTGTCTTATTCACATGTCGTGTTCTACCCTTGACTCGCTGAGGTTACTTAAACCTACTTTCCTTTAGATGCCCTCAATTAATTTGCATGCAAGTCTGTGCAGATAACCACATACAGTATATACACGGCCAAGAGATTTCAACATATGGTCCTTATTGTCTTGCTCCAGACTTTTAATTAATTATGGAGGAAACGAGGAAAAAGCAGAACATAACCTACAGCAGATTACAGGAGCGCTTGTACACGCCTCAGGTTGAAGGTAATTTACAGAGCGAAAGACGTCGAGAAAACGTGGAAGAATCCGTTTCCTCATGAATGATGATCTGTTAAAACACTGTCAGTTCCAATTGTTGGAGGGAAAACAGGAGCCTCCAGGTTTACTTTTACTGCTTTGCCAACAAAAATAAAAGAACAGGGGAAAGAGGTGGGAGGGGAAAGGATGGAGGGGTTGAAGCGAAAGAGGCATGGATAGGTTAGGGGCGTGAATTTGGGACAAAGCATGGAGGCAAAGGAAATTAGAAAATTCGTCGAGATGGAACAGGGGATGCGCCACCCCTTCTCCTCCAGCAGTGCTTGTGACAGATGGAAGAAATGGTGGGTGGGTTGACGGGCTGCAGGGATTAAAAACACTGCAGTCCCATTTTGGAGCCTGAAGAGAGCGTCACACGTGCAGAGGTGGGGCGCAGAGTGGCACTTGTGGAGAGAGTCGCGGGGCGTGTGAAGCGGGTGCATGCCGGGTAATGTCAAAAGAGGCAAGGATGCTTCCTGTCCCTCAGCTCCCCCTCTGCTCCATTCACCTTTATCCACTGAGGAGCATGGAGGGGGCTGTTAGGAGAAGGGAGGGAGGGTGCATCTCAATAACCTTAATAGAGCTTCTCTTAATTAATCAGCTCATCTGCAGAGACCCGATACCTGCAGCTGAACCCCCACCGGCGCTCCTCCAACCTTACCCCAAACACAACATCATCACACTGCTGCTGTGACATTGTGGTAATGAGGTAACGCGGCTACAATGTCATGGAAATGTTGCAGAGACGTTATCAGTGGGAGCTCATCACACATGCTGATGTTCCCGATCCCCTTCAGTGTTTGCATTGTGTGTGCGTGGAGATGCGTGTGCTCATGTGTGCTGCTGCTGCTGCTGCTGCTGCTGCTGCTGCTGCTGCTGCTGCTGCTGCTGCATCACGCCACAACTCCCACACCACGGTCCCCACATAATAACAGATACATATGGCCAAATGGCAGGCGGAAACCATGATGCCTCTATTTTCACAGCGCGGGGGTGGGGGGTGGCATCAAGTAAACATTTGAAGCAGATGGCAGTTTCAAAAGCAAGCCTCATCAATCTTTGTTGACCCTACCCCTTTTAAAAAAAGTGCTCTTATTTGGGACATTTGCAATTAAAAATACACACAGTACAGCTCATTTAAATATCAAATTAATTAGCGGACACACTGGTGTAAATGCCTCTTTTATAAGTCCTTGTTAAAAGTAAAAAGTTCTCCACTACGGTTGGGTGGTTTGTTAATTTACAGTGATATCTAATCCCAAGTTACTTCACATAAAAGGCATTACTATACATATTTTAATGGGGAGGTGGTTGTTTTCATGGCAATTTTCTGCTAGAGTACATTTTTAATTTATTCATATTTAATTTATTGGTCTCTCTATACCCGCTCAGTAAAACTAATCAAGACCTTGTATGGGCCTCTTAAAGCCACATCTCTCCTTGGCAGGCAGACAGGGAGACGCTGCATTAGTATAAGCTCTCCTCTCTTGTGCACACAGTGCTGGATGAAACACCCGGCATTCAGTCAAGCAGGAGGCGAGGACCTCAAAGGAGACTGTTCAGCTCTCACAAACAACCTTTTAATCGCGCCGAGAAAAGAGTGGAGGGGGGGGGGAAAAAGAATCTGCACCGCTTTGAATGATTCGAAACATTTTCATTCCAGTGGACGGTGACCACTGTCACCGGGGGAAAGAGGACGAAACCCCTTCTTTTCTTTTACTTCCTGCCAGAAATGAGCAATTACTTGACATTGCAAATTGGATACAACAAAATTAGCGAATCACAAAGGCTTTTATTAAATGATTTGGTCAATAAAACAGTAATTACATACACACATGCTGGAAACTACTCTTATCTTTAAGATCGCAACCTTGCTTTGGACTAGGAAGATGTTAAAGCTGCAGTGTGCAGAATGTAGGAAATCAAATGAACCCCTGCTTAAAAGAACTGTGGTAGTAGTGTCTTTCATGGTTGAAGTAATAATGTCTATGTGTTTCAAGATTAAAGTTAGTTAGCTTTACATGGTACAATTGTATCCGGGGTTAAAGCAGCCTATAGGCCATAATATACCTGGGGTATAATGTAGCATAGGCCGCTTTAATCCCGGGTTTATTCTGGACTGGGGGTATACTATGGCCCTGTTACACCCGGGATTAACTCGTTTGCAATATCAATATGCAAATTCACCCCAGATGCCAATAAAGATGTCCGTTGCTTCAGAATTCTGGCAGAATTTGAGAAAATGTCCAACTTTCCACGGACCAGGCGAAGAAAACACGGCGTGCAGATATTCCAAAACAGACACCAGCCAATCAAGGCTAACATTCAGCCCCTTTTCTACATAGTCAGCCATGACGGACACTGCTCTTCAGCACCTAACTGTCCAGTTTTAAAGCGATACCCCGCCAATATAATAGTTCAGCCCTACTTCCTGCCCTTAAAATCATTTGCCCTTGAATTGGCTTTACAGGGCTCTGGATGTCATTAAGCAGAGTATGACTGGAGTTCTTATCACCTCACGACACGATGCACTCCAAATATCTATTGATCCGTTGACACACCTTGAGGAGGGGGCGTGCTCATCCTTACACATGGAAATGATTGCAATTAATTACCAATCCCCTTTGACAAGGCGGTGGGGGGGGGGCAACAGCAGCATTTCTCTGGTGTAATGTGTGGCGTGTGTAATGAGCGGCGGAAAGGTCATTTGACACATTTCTGCCAGAATGAATTCATTTGTTTCAAGCACTTAATTCTGCAGTCACCTCATTGGTGTGCGGCTTGGCAGCGCACTCAGACGGTGCATTACCACAAGTGGAGGCTTAGCTTTCCCTTCCCAACAGCCGGTGCTGACCACAGGTCTGTGGGAATACCCGGAGAGCGGGGAGACAGTGAAATGGAGTGTGGGAGATCAAAATCATTCCTTCTATCATAGGAAAATCACCGGCCTTGTAATCGGAGCATTCATTACAGTTCAGTCAAAATGCAGGTTCCCATTGGATGGGCAATTTAAAAGTAGGCTCCTGGAAAATGAGAGACCCATGAGGTCATGATACGGGGTCACAGTCAAGTAAATAATGGGAATTGGTCCCACGAGGTTTGGAAAACCACAAAGCCTGTGGTCACGCACTGAAAATACAAGAGAGCGCAGGAGAGAGGCAGGAATTCAATCATCAGACAGAAAATAAAATGCCCCCCGTGCCCTTTCAGCATCACAATAAGCTCAATTAAAATGGCAGAGTGCAATTTGGTGTCACACAGTCACTCGAACCTGATGGATTTAGAAAAGTGCCGCGGCGCTCGCGTGGCAGGTGGAAATGATTTTCTTATGTTAATTTCCAAGCTTCTATTAAACATTTGGAGAAGGTTTAATTTGTGTTTTCCACCCACGAAGATGCCAAACCTGCACGTACTGTACTGAAAACGCCAGTTTGGCTGATTATCGAATCCAACAAGCAAGTGCTTTATTGGCATTTCAACAGTGACATCCCCTTTTATGTGATATATTATATTTTACATGTAGTATATGTATTCATATTGCCTGTAAACATGTTTCATACATATATCATCGACTGTAGTACAAACACTGCTGTCAGTAAAACACACATAACTCATCCCATGACGGTTCATTCTTATGATTGTAAGAATGGACCGTTGTAATTCACATAAGTGCAGAACATGAAGCTCAAGCTGCATATATTTGGGTCACTTAATGTCTATATTGCATCTATTTTTTTTATCATCTTAACAGTCAATATTGTATTTATTATTATTTACACTCTCAGTTGCTGTAAAACCATACATGAATAGAGATATGTGGAGGTTTAGTGGGGGTGACGCTGCCACCGGCTGCCACTAGAGGCCTCAGTCTGGCTGAAAGTTGAACCACTTTGTTTTTCAAAGCACTTTGTTTGCTGCTGCTTATGTTGTTTTGTTCTGTTTTCACATTTCTCTGCAGGGAAACATTTCCCGTGCACAGAGGGCAGCATATTTTATGTGTTGAGGTCTGAAAAGCAGAGACTTTACTTATATTTCTGAAGGTTATTCTATAAAACTTTGCTCTTAACAACAATAGCCCATGCACTACTGTATACTGTATGTAGTGTGGAGGGCTTTGCTTACTGGAAAACACGCCTGAAGTCTTCACTGATAATGCAATTTTAAATTCTCTTTGAGAGATTTAAACTCTCTCACAACAAATCTGGGTGTTTATTTCTTTCTGGAATGTCGACTAATGACCGTGTTTTTGCGGGAGAACGCGCATTTGTATTAAATATGAACAAACACAGCATGAGTGTTAGATCAGGGGTGTCAAACTCATTTTTGTTCAGGGGCCACATACAGCACAATTTGATCTCAAGGGGGCCGGACCAGTAAAAATAGTGAAATAATAGCATAATAACCTATGAACAACAAGAACTCCTTTGTTTTTTCTCCTTTGTTTTACATTTACTGAAGGATAATTTTACAAAACATGACATTTCTTGAGAAATATAAGTGCAATTTCAACAATATCACGCGTAAATTTACTATTTACACAGCACAATGGATCTATAAAGGCACAAACATTTAGTCACGGGTATCTGGAGCATTTGACATTACGTTTAGATAAGTGTGAAATTTTAACAAATTCATCCTGTGGGCCGGATTGGACCCTCTGGCGGGCCGGTTCTGGCCCCCGGGCCATATGTTTGACACCCCTGGGTTAGGTAATGCTCTCTGGTGGAGCGTGGAGCGTATACAATTTAAATATGAACAAAAAACACAGACGCAGTGTTTTATGTCAGACGGACAAACGGACGACACAGCGACATGATGCCGTTATGTTGTGAGCCGACTCCTGTTGTCTCCACCCGCCCCTACACTGCTGCTGTATACACACAAATGCTCCCTCATAGTACTGACAGACCCCATTTTCAAAGGATGCAACATACAAATAATGTTCAATCGTTTCTGTTTACAAAGACCAAACAGGCGTAATATTAACATCATCAACAACAACAACAACTAAAACCAACCGTTGCAGATTTAAAGGTACAGTGTGTCAAATTTAGCAGCATTTAGTGCAGAACCTATGAAGCCTTCAATGGACTATTATGCACAGACAGAGCATCACTTACAATTTACACTTAAATATAATCCAGCTCCTTAACTTCCAGTCAGTTGTGCTAAGGGCAAACGTGGACCTGAAATGACCTTACCTTAAAACCAGGAAGTGACATATAGTGCATATAGTTAATTAGCATCAAAACTCAAAAGATGTTTGGGGCTATGATAAAAACACGGAGCTGACCCTGGTCCTGATAACTAAGGGTGCGTTCACACCAGCCCAATCATACCGAGTCTAGGTATGAAAACAACCTATAATGCATACAGTAAAGAAATTGTATGAAAAAAGTGTAGTAATTATCTTCCATTTTGGCCAAGTTAAAACAATTTGATGCAAGTTTTACAAACTGGACCTTTAAGTATAAGGATGTCTGAAAAAAAACCCTCATAACTAAGTCTTTTTGCCTCAGCTGTAATTAGTGACTTTGTGTTTATAAGATAATAATCAATCAGACGCATGTTTACCCAGTGGTTCATGATAGGATAACACACGTGCACATGTAGACAGGAGCGCTCACTCATCACACGCTTTCTCTCTCCTCTCAGTCCTTTCAGACTGAACTTCTCCGTCTCAGATACTCGACATTATTGTCCATTATCACTCCGTGGTCCATGTGTGAGGTGACAGTGGTGCTCTGATGGAGAGGCGACAGGGGGAAACCTGGAACTGCAATAACATATTATTAGCTTTTTTCACAGCTCCACTGGGCTGGATTTACACTGGATATCCAGAGACCTCTGAGGGCAGCCCACTGCCACAGTGGTGTCCACCTGCACGCACACACACACACACACACACACACACACGCTCATGCACACTGTCTGTATTCAGAGACAGGCCTTTTCCAATAAGGCTCAGTGCGTTGTTATTTTTCTCTCCTATTGTAGTGCGGCATGAACTCCTTTTGTTCTGAAAACTGTAAACACCCCCCTCTGCCATTGTGATGGTGCATCAACAGACAGACAGACAGACAGACAGTGGCATACACAGACATTTCAAGGGGCAGGGTTTCAAATGAAAAAAGGGCACCCCTTCTAATAATTAATTGAAAATATTACTACTATTACTACTACTAATGATAATAATAATAATAATAATAATGATGAAGTTTACACATGGTGGTGCAATGGCTGGCATTGTTGCCACACAGCAAGAAGGTCACCAGTTCGGATCCTGTGTGTGTGCGGGTTCTCTCCGGATACTCAGCCTCCACCCACAGTCCAAAACCATTCAGATTAGGTATACTGGACACTCTAAATCAGGGATGGGCAAACTACGGCCCGTGGGCCACATCCTGCCCGTTGGTCTTTCTAATGTGGCCCGCCAAAGATTGGTGCAGAACTGCCCAAATCAAATCATATTGAATTTATGAAATGTAATGCCTGGCATTCCACCAGGTGGCGCATTAAGTGCAGTGATACAATGATACCCTGTTATTACTGTAACAGATTCTCTCCAATATTCTCTCCAATCTCTGAAATGACATCATGTTGTTGTGGTTGGCAGACTTCCGCTGTTCTTGTTCTACACTGATAATAAACGTGTGAGTGGGTAGAGGTGGCTACCTGAAGTGGCTAACTATACCTAAAGCAGCTGACTCTACCTGAAGTAGCTAACTCTACCTGAAGCGGCTAACTCTACCTGAAGTGGCTAACTCTACCTAAAACAGCTAACTCTACCTGAAGTGGCTGACTCTACCTAAAGCAGCTAACACTACATGAAGTGGCTAACTATACCTAAAGCAGCCGACTCTACCTGAAGCGGCTAACTCTACTTGAAGCAGCTAAATATACCTAAAGTGGCTAACTCTACCTTAAGCGGCTAACTGTACCTGAAACGGCTAACTCTACCTAAAGCAGCTAACACTACATGAAGTGGCTAACTCTACCTAAAACGTCTGACTCTACATGAAGCGGCTAACTCTACCGAAGGCAGCTGACATTACCTGAAGCGGCTAACTCGTTTCTCGTTCCGTTTATTGATGCTCTGTTATTCATTTTATAAACAGTTCAGACAACCCCCCGGGTGCTCGGTTACATTACCGATGCCCAGCCCGTCTGTTAAATTTTAAAAGTCAATGTGGCCCCTGAACCGAAAGGTTTGCTCTAAATTGACCTTAGGTATGAGTGTTTATGTTGGCCCTACAATGGACTGGCAACCTGTCCAGGGTGTGACCCCCACCTTTCACCCCACCAGCTCCCCACGACCCTCATGTGGAGGATGAGGTGGTAGAAAATAGGTAGCTGGGTGCAGATTGCATTCAAATGTGAGACGGAGCGCTGAGGAATAATGCAGCACATCTGCCGCCGCTCCTCTTTAATACGCGACGCTCTTGTCCTTGGTAATGTTAACAGTCTCCCCTGTGACTGATGCCTCTTGTCCCAGACCTGTTTATAAAACAGTCAGAACTTCGTTAAGGAACAATAACATCAGCCAAGCTCAATTATGGTGACATTTTGCTGACGTGCAGATTGCCTCCCCTCAATCTTTTTCTTATGTAAAATACTGATGTGCCAGTCACATATGGATGGATGAACTTTGGGGGAATCGATGGTATTGACGAATCATAGATCATGCAAGTCAACAAGACTGACAAGACGAGGGTGAATTCATGGCATGCGGGAAGTCAGTATTAAATTGTAATCATAATCAGACAAAGTGAGTTATGTATAATCAATAGCACAATTATGATAGTGTGTAGGACTTGTCTTTGCAATACAGACCATAAGTAGATTTAAATAAGCTATAGCATAAGCTCGTGTACATGACATGTCTGTGTCGTGATAGTGGAATGGCTTTAATGGTGACAAACCCACAGCTTATTTAAATGTTGGACACAACGCTAATAAAGTGGTTTGTTGTAAAATATGTTGGAAGGAGGAGAGAAGATCATCAATTCAGTGAGAAAATGCCATGCGATTGTCCTTTAGTATGGTTTCAAATATTGTAAAGATTTGACAATGTTTCAGAGGAGCAACAGGGAATCTTTGTCTGATAATTATGATCAAAAATAGTAAGATTTAAGTATAAAATGTTGTATTTGAATAGCTACAAGTGCAAAATATATTATCAGATTATACTCTTTGTGTGATGTCAAATATTAATTCCGCTTCTGCTCAGTTTATTCTGATGACTTTTTATTTTTATGAATTCTTAAGAATTAAAGTGTTTAATTAGGTTTACAAGCCAACTCCAACTTTGCGCTTCCTCCATGTTCACAAAAACGATGCCTTCAAGGAACAGAATAACAGTGGATTGAATTGCAATATATGATGAAGAAAAAAAAGCAAAAAAAAACCTCATCGATTTGCCAAAGGTTTATCAAGACTATAACGGCTTCAGCACTGGTGGTTCAGACACATTACAGGTACATGTGTCCCGTCAGGGACGAGGATTTCACAGCCGCTGCAAACAAAAACCTAGGATCTGGAGAATAAAAACAAACAGATTAAACTTGCTTATTCAGACAGAGGGAATCCGTGCTCCGTGTTTGCTCTGTATGTCATAATAAATGAGTGTTGGAGGAATTATTGTTGAGCAGACACAGGCGCGGCGGAGCCAAGGATTGGAAAATGTGAGCTGACATGCTGTAGAGCAGCAAATCAAGAGAATATATCTGGGAGGAGGACAGGTATCTTCGCACACGCCTACATGTGTAATAACTTTCCTACATATGTATGACCTTGTATGGATGTGTTGGTGCAGATATTTATACATCCTGTATACACGCTGTAATCTGTCACATTATCTTTTCTCACATCCACAGTGTTGTTTGAAGATTATTTTCCACATTGTCTCAAACTTCACACTCCGCAGCTTCTGCAGTGGATATTTCAACTGTCCGTCCAATGGACTGGCCCAGTGCTTTTCGCGCGCACGCCCTCATAAATGCCCACTTACATTTTTGTCAGTACCACCTTGATACAGTTCAGACAAACTGGCTAAAAACATTAAAGGTGCCATTAAAGTATCATTACAAAAATGCCTTTAAAAACTTGATTTAATTGAGTTATTAATTAAACTTCTACTGGGTCCCTTTGAAGACGCACACTATTGCTCACTGTAGCAGCGTCTTAATATTAACATATTGTTTGGTAATTAAATCTGATTGGTTTTTATGGCCTTGTTTATGCCTGTGGTAGAATTTAGTTTTCCCGTGCTGTGTGCAAATGAAACGATTTCAAGTGGAAATCAAAACACTACACATCAGGCATCTGAATGTCATTACTTGTCTCAATGCATGATCGATGTGCACACGCTGCATTTACACGGGAACAACTAACCTATAAAATACACAGTATTACACAAGGAAAATCACGTCACGTATGCGCGGCACGGTTAAGTTGCGTTTCCACTAGCACAGTACCAGGTACCAGGTACTTTTTTTAGTACCTACAGCCACATCAGTGTCGTATCCGATGCAGTATATGGTAAATGAATAACAAATCCCTGTGCTACACTCGTGTTCATATGTGGTATAACCTGAGCTGTTGTCTTCGCGTCGCGTGCAAAGACAATCCTGCAGGTGAGCAAGAGAGCGGACCGTTTTCAAACTCGAGGTTCAACCACCTCAGGGTTCGCCCCCTTGTTGCGCGACGTGTGTGTTTGAGCTGTTCAAGAATGCCATTTCAAACCAAACGAGAAGTTCCTTTGTTCAGCAGCAAGAGCCCGGCAGCTACAGCGACACCCGTGGCCAGATGGAAGAAAACACAACGAAGTTGTAGAATGCGACACTTCACCGCAACTTCTGCTGCACGTTTGCTTTTTAATTTCAGTTTTAGTGTTTAATCACCGTCTCCATGTCACTAATGGATCACAGACTTTTATAGGTACATTCACGCCTTCATATGAACCAGGATAAGAGGAGAAAAATATGGTAATTTATTCAGAAGCTTTATTCAGCCTTGATTACTTTTTAACAGTTAATTATGGTCAATTCCTCTCTTATTCTCTCTCTCACTCTGTGTACAAATGCACAAATAAATCACCATGTAACGGTCACTAATGCAATAAACCTGGTTCAAGTCTTGGTTTGGCTTCAGCAGGACCAGAAGCCCTTGGTTTATCCATTAACACGGTAAAAAAACAGAACTTTCCATATCCATAGTCTGATGCCAATACGATTTGGTCGCCAACAACAGCCCACGGTGCAGCGCACATGACGGACAGTTTGTCCCAAGCTTTATTAAACTATATTAAACGATAACCTTTAAGTTATATAAGAGCTATCTGCGTCATACTTGAGTTTCAGTGATAGACGTACGAGGACGTGATCAAACACACAGACGCAAAGACTTTCTGTAAAAAAAAAAAACAACACATTTTCAGTGAATGTAATCATCAAAACAAGCCCCCCCCATGCCTTGCAAGAGCGACTGCGGCAGCAATAAAAAGCATTACACATGACTCACATGATGTAAGGCTCCTTTTTTTCTAATAAATCCCCCAAAGAGTGAGAGTGCCTGTGTCATCTTCATCAGATGATGGCAGATGGCAAAAAAGAAAAGAAAAAAGGGGTGGGCTTTGACTCAGAAACTGTAATTGTTGACCAATGAAAACACACTGAGGCCTCATTTTCCAATGTGCAGATTGGATTACCTCCAGAAACCTGACAGGTGCACACTGATATTCACACCCGCGGCTTTTTATGAACTTTTTTCCCTTCATTATTTTCACTTAACCGCTGACAGCTGAGAGGCCACTGACTGCTCAGCAGATAACAGATTATTAAAGGAAAAGCCCGTGACCTCTACGACATAAAATGAACGTAACATCACTTAGATGAAGATGCGTGAGGTTGACGACCTGCACCTCAGCACCATTAGACACTCTGTTGTCGTTCATTCGCTGGCTTTTGTTGATGAACCATAATGAGGTGACTTCCGAGAGCCCGGGCCCCGGCCCCGTGCCTTTTAGTGAGGGAGTGCAGATAAAAAAAAAAAGAAGCCCATCCAGGCGGTCGCCATAGGGGGTCAGTACAAATCAGATGCTGGAGCGTTCTTGTGTCTGGCAGCCGACACTTTAAATGTTAATGGATGGGGCGAACAAAGTTGAAGTGGGTCTGAAAATGCTAATTGTCCCTAATTCATGTAAATAGCTTTCTTAATGGAGGAATTAAGCATTTTAAATATGCAATTGGAGGCAATCAGTCCTTTCATTTGGTGGGGTGGCACAGGTGTAGTGGATTGAAATTCATCTTTCACACCGGGCGGCTCATTTGTCATTTGGCTGTGCTCAGGCATGGATGACGGGGGAGCGGGAGAGAGAGAGAGACACAGATATCGTGGAGTGAAAACGCGTCGCAGAAACCTATAATTGCGTTCTCGTCGCTGACCGTATCAAGATAGAGCGAAAAGCAATTAACGCAGACACCAATCAATACTGGTAAACACAGCCGGTGCAGAAATATAATTTATTCTCACAAATTAAAGGAGATATATACTTAAAAGTGCATTATGTTTTATATGAAGTGTAAATTGTTGTCTGCGCTCGACACAGTCCACACGACAGCAGCAATATGTGGAGGTGTGGAACACAACGGAGAACGGAGGCCGACCGACCCGCACATCCCAGACAGCGGAGCGGCGAGAGTGGACAGCGCTGACTTATTATTCTGATCATCTCAAACGGACAATAAACCAGGAGGTCATGTATCAGCATGTAATAACACGGCGTAGCGGGAGCACCAGAGACAGAGGGGGAGCTCACACACACACACACACACACACACACACACCATGTATGGGCTATGAATCAAATAGGCAATGCATTGTCTCAGAAAATGACTTATTAGTCAATATAAAGGGGGGGGGGATACTGTGTCTTTGAGGCGTTAAGAGCCGCTTTTGTGCAGAAGCGGAGGCGCCCGGGTTAATGAAGGAGACAAGAAAAACCTTGTTTGAAAGGACAAATCAGATCTGGGAAGATTTCAAACCCATTAGCTGCTACTCACAGGGAATGATAACAATGATAAAGGATGGTGGGGCCTTTTGATTTTGAAGTAGCGAACGGCGTTGTCTTGGGAAAAAATCTTTTCCTGGAGGAGAATCAAAGAGCAGTTCATTTTCACACTGACCTTCAGGGCTCAAGGCGGCCAGACAAGGGCACAAACAGATTGAGAATTAATTGGTGCAATTAACATTTTGTGATTATAAGGACTCCAGATCAATACCCTATGCAAATAGCCGTATTGATGTGCAGCAGAAACCTTGTTAATTGTGTTTGGCGAACAAACAGGCTCCTGTGTGACTATTCCATAATGGAACAGGAGGCGCAGACAGGTTCAAACTGCTGACCACTTAAGATGCATGAGGACACCGAGCACTTTCACTCTCTTCCATCCCGCCAGTGCAACCCTTCGCCCTCCTCTCTGCTCGAGACTCTTCAGAAAAGTTGCAGAGTTTGATGATCGCGGTTTCTCTTGAGAGAGGCTCTTAAAGGCGGGATGAAGATTCTGCAGCGTCTCTGTGATTACCATGCGTAAGCCACAGCCGATTACAACGAATGGCCCCGGTTTTTAACAGTGAGGACGGACATGTGAGAAATGGTAGAAACACTCTGCCGACAGCCACCGGAATGAAATAGTCTCAGCTTTATTGCCGTGGACGGGATCTTCCATTCCCGTTATTAGAGTGTGGTAAAAATGCACTTTCATTTCAGATAAGTACCAGTAATCCTGTTTGTGGAGGTTAAATATAATTTAAGGTGGAACAATATAATCACCGCGAGTGAGATTGAAGTGACGCTATTCTTATCATTATTATTATTATTATTATTGTTATTTTCATTACCGGCGGTGTGGAAAGATGTTAAAGTAGTGGTTGCAGCAGCAGCAGCAAGCAGAAGGTGAGAAAAGAAGATGGGGTGGTGGGATGGGGGTGATGGGGCAGTCATCCAATAACTATCAGAGCCAGTAAATCCCTGTGCAGCACTGCCTGTCTAACGCTTTCTTCCAGTGACAATTGGCTTGCAGATTGTCGCAGGTCTTACATCCTGTGGCCTTGAAGAAACACACAAAGCTGGCAACGTTCAAAAAAGAAAAACCCGACAGCAACCCCACGAATCCGCTGTTAATTAGCCGAGTCGACTGCAGGGGCAGTTAGTGAAACTGCCGACTGTGTCACCTGTGTTTTAGCAGCGCTGCGTCACGCGTACCAAAGAATTCAACACGCGCAGAGCGACAACCGTTGTGTATCCTGCATTCATGACCTCACCAACACCCTCATTTCAACACAATAATAAAAAAAATATAACAATTGCCATCCTATTAGCCATTTGTTAGTGCGCTAATTACAGTTAATTCTTTTCAATTTTGGGCTGCGCTCCTTTAGGCATTAGCCTTAATCTCCCCGGTGATGAAGTTGGTGTATTAAATAGAAAGCACTAGAGGGAGGGAAAGTGGACACGGAATTAAACCATCATAGTTTAACTGTGTTAAACAAACACTGCCACTTATTGGGCTATTTAAAGATGACTTGAAAACTAATAACGTGTAAAATGAGTTTGCGTGAAATGAGATGTGTGTGTGTGTTGCGTTCCGTAGGAAGTTGGGAGGCAAAATCGGCAAAAGAAAGCGGTCAGAAAACACATTAAAAAGGTCTTTGGCAAAAAAGGATAATGCCTATAACAGTATATACTGAACAAGACGCAGGCAATAATGATAATGATAATAATAATAATGATGCAGGAAACAAAAACAGGGGGTGAACACTGAGTTCATGCCAAAATAAAAGAGGAAATGGATCATGGATGAAGACTTTAACAGAATGCAAACTGCAGTAACACAAACTCTAAAAGTGAACATGAAATAAATGATAGAAGATTGCCATGGAACATGTATCAATGCTGAATCAATGTGTGTAAATAATTGTAAATAGGTCATAGGTCGACGCACCTGCTGCCTAACTAACGTCATCGTCATCAACATCCAGTGAAACTCCAAATACATCAGGATGAAGATCAGTCCGCATGTAAACACCGGTGACAGAGAAGCTGAAGCAGAAGAATGATGATGTCGGTGACTGTCGTCGTGACGACACCGCTTCCATCTGTTATTGCACTCGTTACGAAATGGATGGTTTCTGCTGCAGAGGAGCGAGAAAACAAGAGAGAGCAAACACTCAAAATAAAGGACACATAACGATGACAAGCGAACCGTTCCCCAAACACTGCAACAGAGAGAGAAAACAATGAGAAAACAGTGACTCACGAGCGTCAGTTTAAATGCTTATCTGCGGTCAGGCCGCTGAGAGCAGGTGAAAAGTATATAATCATATTGCATTTTCAGATGTGCTTCAAAAAAGACCTTGTCGAGATTGATGTCCGTCCTGAAGCGATGGTTAATAGTGAGGGAACGCTCCTGAAATTAGAATCCACTTCTTTCGAAGCGCACCGCCTGTGAATCGAGGACAGCGGAGTGCATGTCATTCCTATAGGTGTCCAAAGACACAGGGACAGGAGAGCAGCCGATCTGCAAGGTGTAATGGATATGTCAAGAATTGCTAAGTCATAGGTATCTGACGCACAAACATAATGGGGAAACAAAATGGACGAGACAACAAAGGGTTAAAGTAATGCATTTAAATTTGGCGAACCCAAAAATATTAACTGTTTATTTCTTGTGCACTGTTCTTTTTATGATTACCTGTGTGGCATCTCTGTCTGGGTGCATTATGGAAATGAAGTAATGCTACTTTGCTTAACAATAACACACTGACTTTGAATCCTCTTACTTAAGGTTTGATTGCTTCTTGACGGTGGTTTTTAAATGAATTGTGCTGAGGAGTGATAAAGAGCTTATTGCCAGGAATAAAAGCCCAGAGCAATGAAGAAAAGCTACACATGGAGTGGCGAGGCGATACAGGCTATTACGGTGAGGGAATGGTGTCCTTGACTGCCAGGACGGCTTAGAATTTTATTTCATCTTGTTTTGCTGGCTGCTGACAATGATGCGTGACTCTGGCACTGCAGGAAGAGGGCACAGCATGAGAGCCATTTTAGATCTCATTTACATACGGCGCGTCTCTCGCTGCGTCTGCGGACGAGCTGAGCGCGCGCCGCGGTGTGCGTCCGTGCCGTCGACCGACTGAAAAGTTTGCTTTGCGCGGCGAGATTTTCCGTCCAGAGTTATCATTCTCCTGGTGTCGCGCTCCGGCCTGACCTCTATCGCTCACGTGTGCCGAAAAGCCCCCAAACCTCATGTAAATTTGGACAGCGGAAGACCGAGGGACTCTGGGAATTGTTGTTTATCAGCGCAGCGGAAAGCGCGGTGGAGCTCTAATGGCCCTCTGGTGGGTTTAGTATGCAAACTTCCCCCCGTGCAGCAGCAGCAGGTTTGAGGCCTCCCTGCAAACTTCCCCCGTGCAGCAGCAGCAGCAGCAGCAGCAGTTTGAGGCCTCGGTTGTTTAGGGCGGGACCGGTGTGTGTGGAGGTTATCGCTGCTTTTGGTCAAGGTGAGTCAGTGCTCTGCTTGCATACTCAAATAAGGCGGCGAGACCTGCGAGGAAAAGTTCACCTCCTCCGAGTCCGTTCAACCTCCAAAGCTGTGACTTTAAAGTTTACAAGATTAAAAAGAAGGAAAGAATTGAAATATTGAAATGCCAGTTACTGGTCTTTTGGCAGGACAAAACCTGAATAAGCCATAATTAGACTACTTCATTTGGTGACATGTGCATACATCATACAGCTTCAAGCAGTAACCGTGAGTCCTTGCTGACTTCTCAGAAACTCAGAAACCCAACTCTTTATCTGGTTATCGAGCATGACGAAGCCCAGTCGGGACTTTTCTTCTCAAGGAAATGGAGCTCTTTTGACATTAGCAGAATATTTTACATGTGCATGTGTTGAAAACAGAATCGAAAAATCAAAATATAACTCTGCCACTGGCACTAACCCAGACTCTAGAAAAGAGAACGAAGACTAAACTGAAAACAATTCTGTTTGGTGAAGGCTGACTGTCAGGATGTTTTAGATGTTTCTTTTGTCCCAGCAGCTCTTCCATTTGTTGTCGTGGAGTGTATTTTCTACGTATTGTCTTTAATTCATTCATCTGTCACAAGATTGTATTGTTCCTGATGTACTGCATGTATAGTGTTGGGTGGCTTCAGTGACAACAATGGTACAGCTACTTTATTCACCATTTAAAATGTGGCTTATACAGGGAAAGATTTGTATTTGTATTGAGGTGATGTCACAGGAAGAGGCGTGAGCAAGACGTCCGACACAAGAATCAAGCCGAACAATGCCGAACTGTAGATGAGTTAAAAAGACTTAACAATCCTAAAAATCTGGGTTAATCTGCAACAATTACCAGGGAAATGTCTAAAATCTCCATATTTAACAGAGGAGTCTGGTGTATTTAGTGACTGTGTCAGATGGAGTCTGTGCTCCGGGTCATGGAGGAAGTACAGAAGAAATCTAATGACTCACTGAAAACACATCACTAGTCAGAGTCACCAGCCGAGTTGTGACATTATAGTCACTTTAAGTTTGTTTTTCTTAAACTTTTCTTAACTCCTGCATCTGAGGCGCACAGTTTGATTGATGGGACGCCATCAGGATGCTATCAGATAAATTAGCTCTGCAGAGTCTTACATGCTCCTCATTTTGCATAATCGGGATTTTATTTCTTATTATAGTGGAACAGAGACACCGGACCAGACAGAGAGGTGGGCGGCGTGGACGAGGTTTGAGTGACAGTTGGTTTTTACTCCCAAAGTCCATTTACAGGATTGTGTTTACGTATAATCTTTGTTAACATTGAAGCGCTGACTATATGCTAATTATTTCACATGACGCAACATCAAATATTATAAAACTCTGTAAACAACGAGCGAATGAAGGCTTTTAAAGATGGATTTGTAGACATTTAACTTTCATCAGCACAGAAACGTGAGGAAAAACGGACCGATTTCACAACAGCAACTGAAACTGCCACTTTAATCCAGATTACAGTTACTGTAGAGTAACTGCTTCAACATGTTATTAGCAAAGGAAATGGTTGTTGGACAGTGTGAGTAAACTTTTTAAAACAGGGACTAGAAGCTTCTTTTTTCTTGCTAAAACCGTACATAACCTCAGGACTTTCCCTCGTACAAAGAAGTTTGGTCAGAGCTTCTCGTCCATTTAAACACGGAAACACTGCGGATCAATTTGTGGGATTAATGGAGACTGCTGAGATGAAGTCGGCGCTGAAGAGGCCCGCGCGACTCCTCCCCTGTTGTGCCCCGCTTAAAGTCCTCTTAGCTCCATTCCCGGCCACAGACTAAGCCCATCCAGACCCCAAATGCAATCACGCCATTGGCTGCGTCGGGCCCCCCAGAATCGTCATCGTCTCCAGCGACGGCGGCCTTTAACTGCCGCTCCGCCTCCAGTCTGGAGCCCTCACGGCCCCATCTCTCCCAGAACTTTATTTAATGAGTGAAGTTTTTTTGCGGTGGGTGTTCAGGGGTCTCACACCAAGCCTGGAGCATCAGAGGAGGAGCTTTCATAAACCACGGGTGAACAAATGGGATTTAACACACAAGAGGCTCTGATGGCCTATTAATTCTGCTCTGGCTGGCGTCCAAAATGAGCCCAGCCTCTCTCCTAATTCATGGCTAATTTCTATCAGAGGTATCGGGAGACTTTTTTCCCCCTTTCTGTGCAGGACGCATCCACATAACTTTAATGGATTCATTCAAGGGCTACAGCACGCCGGCATTGATTAGATTGCCTCTGAGGCCCCGCTGCTGGTTGCTTGACATAGGCAGCAAATGAAATGTGACCTCTGGTAAAAGGCCTGAACCAGCCATCCCCAGTCTAATCCATTAGCTCAGAACCTTTTCCCCAATCCCATTTAATTAATGAAGTGATTTAAAACATTTGCCAATCCCTGGAACAGGAGAGTAGTGGGCGTATAGAATCAAGAGAAACATCGAGAGCAACAAGAACGGCAGCGGCGCAAGAGTTGGGTTTCAGAGTAATTGTTTGCGATGAGATGGAAGATTAATCCAGGACTGAGTTAAGACACACACAGGTGTGAGCTAACGAGTCGGCTTAAGGAAATATTGCTTAAATATTTGTCAAAAAGTCACTTTATTCAAATTCAGTGACAGTAAATGACATTTTTCTCACCCATGTACGTTCATTTACGCCGCTGAGACGAGGCCATTTCTCAATGTCGCGACAAAGACAAGCGTGCCGATCTCGCCGTGCATATGTTACATTACTTATTTCCCCCTAATTGAATTCATTTATTTATCTTCAATTAATAATGTATGATGCAACACACAGTGGTATGCAAATGAACAATTTAAATTTAATGAGTTTTTAATGACCAAACAAATAATTAGCCCGAGCCCGGTGCGGCGCGGTGTGCCTGTAATTTTGAGAAGGAATGAATTTGAGAGCTTTGTTCAATGTTCAAGCACAGACGGGCTAATTTAGTTACAGGGCGGCTTATGCGGCGGAGGAAGTGTGTGGCACATACAAAGGGATTGGAAAGTCATTACCTCAAGGTCATTAGGACATTTCCAAAAGGCCGGTTGTGGACACATAATGGTAAAGAAATAATGTGAGCCATTACATTCCACACAATCGTAGCAAATAGCAAAATAGAGGCACATGCTCGGAATATAACTCACTCGCTGACAAAGGAGAAAAAGCCACTGTGGATATTCTAAATATTCTAACTATTCCCATTGGTGTGGGGGAAGGCAGAGGGCTACATGCCACTGGAGCCAAATGGCATTTGATAATGGCTTTTTTTCCCCCAGCAAACCCAAAAGACATTGTTAAGATTTACATTTTCAAATATATGCTGACCTTTTTTCCCCTCCTCTGCCTTGTTCGCTTGTCATCAGCACTGTAATTGAATCAATATATTTCCTGATCAGCCCACAGATTGAATAAGGTCACAGGAAGCCATGTGTGGACATTAAAAATCATTATTCTACTCAAATTGAGCAGAGATGGCATACACCATTCAGGGTTCAGAATGAAATTATATTAGAGTCTATTACACTTTTTACAATTATAGAGACGTTCCAATATTACAACGGAAATGAAGTCATAATAAAAAGCCCAGGGGTGTATTACAAAGAAATGACCCAACTATTTTTTTTCCCTCCACTTTTACACTGTTATTGAATTGATGAAGGGAACTTGGTGACATTACATTCGCTGATAAGGAACCTTATTCATGAGAAACTGAGAGAGACTCCTCGTCTCTCTCACTTTGCTCCATTTTTCTGACTCCAACTTCGCCGCGGAGCTGTTTTCCCCACCTGCGAGACCTCGAGTCAGTAACACCGTGTGCACATTTACATTTCCTCGCCGTCACTTTCCCGGGATAAGTGGTACTAATGCAGTTGCTTAAGCAGTCGCTGATTTAATTGCCTTTAAGCATACATTCTTTTTAATTATTCATTTATTTTCTGGGATAGGGGATTTTGCTTTATGCACACGTCTGAGCAGCAAAGACGGCTAATTAAATAGCCCAATAGAGTTGAGCAATTGGAAGACAAAGTTTCAATCCTTTTAATCCAATGCCCCAGAAAAAAAAAAAAAAAAGAAGTGGAAAATTAAATTAAACCACACTATTAACGGAGTGTTTTCAGTCTAAACTCATGCAAATTATGTCTAACTATCAAATTAGATAAAACTCTCTTTTTAATTGGCTTACTCACTAAAAATGAATAACATTTATCAGCGATCGACTCGGAATTAAATAAAAGCGAGAATGACAACGCTCGGGGCTTTACAATGATTCTCGTAGTCCGCGTTCCGACAGTTTACGCGTTTAAAGCTCCGGCTCAGAGCGATGTACAGTGGTGACCCGGCGATTTCATCCCGCAGAGGACACGTCTCTCAGCTCTTGGACCTCCGTTTCATTTAAGGTGCGGCGTCGCTGCTCAATTAGGCGTGATGGTCACAAAGTCTGAGGAGCTTTAACGGCGTTCTCCTTAAAAATCTGGGGGGGGAGGAAAGGCCAGTTGTCTGGAAACGACACCCGGCTTCCCACAGCCATCGCCATCATCGCTGAATGTAAATAGCCCTTTTATCTGGGGTGGAACAGAGCTGTTTTATATCTACAGCGCCGTGTTACAAAGGGATGAACGGTAATGAAGGGACTGTTTGCACCGTCTCTTCCACCTCTCCAGGTTTTTTTTGAATATAAAACCGCAGAGTGTAACGTTTATGAAACACATAATGGCAATTTAAATCAGTGGGCGGCTTCAATCTGCAAGGATTAGTGGGCTTGATGTAGTTGAGCACATGAAGGCATACTTGTCGCCTTATTACTGTAAAGGCTTCAGAAGTCCTCCCTGAAGTGACGAGTGAGGGAGGGGGAGCACTCAGCTCTGCCACAGATCTCTGCCGGCAAATTAGGGACCGTATTATCTGTTGAGTATGTTAAAAAGAAAAAGAAAAAAAAAAAGAGGACACTCGGCCTGTCATATTTTTCAGGTAAATAGGAAAATAACCATTTTTGGATTTCTACTTTCATAATAGTCAGGTGATTAGTGCCTCACAAAAAGGAGTGATACGACTGTACACACTCAGGTCTGCTTCTTCAACATCTTCTTATCATTTGAAAACATGCAGCAAACTAAAAGCATCGCACGATCACAGTAATAAGCCAGGTCATGCAGAGTTGGGAAGTTTTTTTGTGAGGGTAAATAAAAAGACAGAGTAAGGCGGTCATGCAACGTTGCAGAAAAACACCACTAATTATCAACCGACGAGCTAGAGGACGATCCAGAAGAGACCGAAAGAAAAGAGAAAGAGGCAATGGATGATTTAATCCAGAAGAAGGCAGTCGTGCAAGATTATGGATGACAACCAGGACCGGCCTAAGCATATATGGGGCCCTAAGATGAATTTTATATGGGGAGTCCCCTTTCATCACCTCAGAGTAGCCGGAGATGGACTATTATTGATACGAATGTAACACTACAAATTGTGTTGATTATAATTGTGTTATTTACACCAAACCAGTGTCACACTGTAATTATACAACTTCATAATGTTTAGTTATAACTTTAGCTCAACACTATCTGTGTATATATGTATGTATATATGTATATATAGCTACATATATGTATGTATATATGTACATACATATGTATATATGTACATACATACATATACGCATACATATATATGTATATATAGATACATACATGTGTCTATATATGTATATATATACACATATATGTATGTGTGTGTATACATATATACATATATACATAGATGTATATATATATGTATATGTATATATATATATGTATATGTATATATATATATATATGTATATATATATATATATATATATATATATATATATATATATATATATACATATATATATATATATATGTATATATATATATATATATATATATATATATATATATATATATATATATATATATATATATACATATACATATACATATATATATATACATATATATATATATATACATATACATATGTATATAGATATTCGCCCTATCGTCAGCCAGGATTGGCACCAGTCTCAACCCTCGTGTGGAGGATCAAGCAGCAGATGATGAATGAATTAACAACATTTTCATGTGTAATTTCAGACCCAGTCAGTCCCATGTTCCTCCATATTGTGAAGTCATAGCCACACTGTGACCTCACAACTGTTGCCAGAGCCATGCAATATTAATTCAGCAATAATCCAAACAGCCTGCCTTAAAATATGGCTGATCATGAAAGACAGAGAACTTAAGTGTGCCACATGAATATCTCCATACGTGAATAAATCACTAACCTATACATGCACATCGTGATACATGGATGAAATAATAATAAAAAAAAATAATTATAATAAAAGTATACGAGGGGAGATTTGTGTCATTTACTCACGACTGACGGAGTTAATGACACCTGGAAGTAAACGTGCGGACGGCGAGACAGTCGTACATAAATATACATGAAAGGACTCAAGTTCACTTAAGGTGCTCACTGTCGTGCTCTGCAGTCTGATCGTCTCCTCTCTCTCAGCCAAACTGGCTCGCTCGCTCGCTCGCTCTGTCACCCCGGTTTGTTGGAGGCCCGATGGTGATGAATGTCTTTTCCTTTTTGTGAAGTTCCCTGTACTGCTACAGCACACCAGGCAGAATGAAAAACAGATTAAAGAGGCAGGAAAGCGACACAGAGAGGATGTTTGGCTGTTGGCTATTGAGTTATCAGCCCTTTTCACACCTAATGAAACAACTTTCAGCACTGCAGCTTATTAAATATCCCCCAGTCACTGGGCAGAGCTGCAGAGTTGCCAGGCCCAAGAGTGCTACATTAGATTTTAATTAAAAACAAACAAATTACTCAGAGCTCCATGCATCCAGGAAATTTAACTCCATCCAAACAGGATCCAACTTTGAGTCATTCCTGTATGAATGGGGAGGGGAATTAACAGAGAAAAAGACTTCTTCTATAGGTCAAACAAACGTGCAAATGACAATCACACCAAAAGTCAACACATAAGCGCAGCTACAATCATCAAAGGTTGATTTATTATTTGATAATCAATCTAATCTCTCTAACCTTCACTGTGGACAATTTTCCCTCACAGTGATTATGAAGATCAAACTGAAATGAGGTCAATAATTACTCCAGTACTCTTTGTTCTTGCAGGATCTTGAGCAGAATTTAATTTAAAAGTTAAATGTGCCCTGTTTGGTGTCGATTCCTCCGCGAGATTGTCGTCTTTGAGAAGTGTCGGAGGGTTATGTCGCGTCTGGTATCATCGCGTTCGCGTCCCACGGAGGTGGACATTTAAGAAATGATCCACGTGGAGAGGATTCAGCTTATGAGCAAGTGTGTCCAACAGGATGTGGACAGAGGGGAGAGGACATCTGTCCCAGGCAGCTAGACCAATGTGGACTAGTTTCTCTGCAGGCCTTTTCCTCCCAATGTCACTGCCTCACTCCCTCAGGATTCCCGCTGTCCTCTGGCTGTACACACAGCAAGCCTGTTTCGTTTCATTTGGATCTGACCCCTATACTTACCTTACTTCCGAGTGGGCTTCATTAAATGTCTTTCTTGCTCTCTCGTGGCTTTCTCTCTCACTCGCTAAGTGGGAGAGCGGTAACAAAAGGAAATCCTCCACCGCACAATTCTCAGCGGAGAGGGTGACCCCAACTTTAGGGAGAAAAAGAACCTGAGGATAATAGCAAATGAATCCAAGGACTGTGTTAACGGGCAGACAAACAGCACACACAGAGCTCTGAATGCCGCTTTGACTGACCCACATGTATATTAATACTCAGCAGTTTTTTTTAATCCAAGTGGGGGGATATATGAATATTCATCCTCATTTATATTTCAAGGCACTTCCATTCCTGCGGGGGGGCTTTGGACGGTTCTGACCAGTTTCCATCCCCATTACGGAAATGACAGCTCTCACTCTCAGGCGCCGACAGAGGTCTGCCCAATGCGCAGGAGGTCCTGCGAGGAGGGAGCCGGTGCCTGTTCCCAGCTGTCCACAAACACTCATTAACAGAGGAAAATATCCAACGGAATCTCTGTGAGAATTTTTAATCACACAAAGGCCCTGCTAATTAGGCAGCTGATGGGGCATGGAGAGCACAAGGACGAATTCTTTAAACAAAGGACTAGAAACTTTAGGAGCCTTAATTACTCGGGCAAAGAGTTCATTCCAGAATGGCAGAGCACATCATTCCACTAATGAGACCAAGTGGCAGCACATATTAGTGAGAAATAATGTGGAAAGTTCAATTATATTGTGCTTTTGGAGCCTTTTCCCCCCCTCTTTCTCTTCCCGGCTGCTCGTGTACACGTACGAGACAAAGCTGGGGCCAGTGCAGGAAAGAGTGCAGGGGCGGAGGATGTGTAATCACTGGCACCAGGACCGCGTTCTTCACGTGTATCTTGGCAGGCTTGATCATCTTAATTGCCCATTAGAATGTTCTCCTGTTTGAAAATGAATATCATTATGGCGCCCAGTTCTGGCCTCTGCTGGAGAAAGACTTGCTGCAATTTCGCCATTCAACACCGCATGTGCCTTGAATTCCAAACACACAATTGGCGACCAATTTGCAGCCACCAAACCATTCTAAATGCTATGAATTAAAAGAGCAAGGGTGGAGATAATTACCAGGAGGTAAGATTAACTCTTTTTTTATTCTTGCTACATGGAAGAATATTCTTAGAAAACACGGTCTGTGTGGCCGCGTGGTCGTTGCCTCAGTGTCACCACAGGAACCAAGTCTGCAGGGACAAAAGAAAAGAGAGGAAAGTGCAGGGAAGAGGCAGTAATGCAACATTATGGTTATTATAATAATAATAATAATAATGTGCACTTATTGCACTGCTAATGCTGACATGTCAAAAACACAGTGAAACATGTGTTTTTTTTTAGTGGATTTGATTCCATTCTACACCATAAAAGCCAAAATCCTATTAAAACTTTTAAGCCTTCTTCCAAAGTGGCGCACGGATGAGGAAACAATGTCACGATGACTTATATTTTAACTAATAACATTAGCCACAATCTTCTGACTTTGTACTACACGGTGCGAGGGTAAATAATTGTGAATGACAATCAAATAATGTGCATGTGAAAGGGTAATGTATGCACATTCTCACCTGTGTAAAAGATTGCATTAAAAATCCTAATGCCCACATCAGGAGGTGCCTACATACCAATTACAGCGAGCAGGAAGTAAATTTCCCGTGAAATAAAACAGCTAATGGGAAAAGGAGGGAGGCAAGCGGCATTCCTTATTGCCCACTAAGCTGGAAAAAGGAGAGGAGGCGGGCAGAGCCGAGTGTCCACAACTGGCCTGGTTTCAACCGCAATGGAGCCAAAATATCTTTTCTTTCAGGATGATGTCACTTCCCCAAAAAAACCATTCTTTTTCAATTTAAAATGACTTGCAGCACGTTACAGAAGAAAGATCTAGTTTGTTCTTCACTGCCATGATGTTACAAATGTTCCTTATGTGCTATTGTGATGAAATGCATGATGTCATTTCTTATATGTTATTTATCTTATTTATCTCTGTTGTACAGCTACTTTGTTTCAGCTGTTGTTGTTGTTGTTTTTTTAAAGTGCTTTATAAATAAAGTCGGATTGGATTGGAATCGTGCGCCAGACACATATAAGGATCGTTATTGCACGTCGGCTGTCTCAACAAACAGACACCAGATCCACTCGTACAACAGTGTTGTATTGTGTTCACAGCTTATTTTATTATTATTGAAAAGCATAACTTATACATTTTCTAAATAAATTGTATGTGTTTATGTTAAATAACCCGCATTTTGTCAATCTAAATAAACTTGGTGACAAAAGTGTGAGGTTTAAATTAAAAGAAGAGCTACAGAAACTTGGACACTAACAAAAGCAATAAGCAAGCAAACTTGACGCCTTTGAAATGTGGCTATACAGGAAAAAATGTTAGAAATGAGCACAAAACAAACAAAGACGTTTGGATGGAAGCAAAAAGATCACTGCTGTGCATACTTTGGCCAAGAGGAGACGATCTACAACTGGAAGGAAAGACAAAGGGTAGAAGAGGACGGAGGAGACCAATGTGGACTGACAACATCATAAACGACGAAACACAAGGACACAAGATCGGGAACGATGGAGATCCGTGACAGCCGACCTGCGGATGACAGCCGGCACATGAAATAAGCCTATTTTGCGGGGGGGGTTTAAACGTACAATTACTGTAATACATCGTCAACCTTTGACCGTCCCTGAAAAATACTCAAACAAGTAACATTTCATCAACTTGACATTGACTCTGACAACCAGCATCTCTCGAGACTGTTTTCTAACTACTTTTTATTCATATGAGATGAACTGCAGAGCCAAATAACTGTGTGTGTATTAAATGCACATGAGGAGCACTCTCTGTAGAGCTCCATTATGAAAGACATTGAAAATCAAGAGGATGTCGACTGTGTGTTGACTCCTCCTTACTGCCTGCAAACCAACCCACAGAGAATATCCGACCACAGAGGACCCACCAGTGAGGGAACCTATTGATTTTTTCCCCCCTCTCCATGTTTTCTCCGCTAGAGTTGTTTTGTTTCTCTTTGCCCATCGCCCCTGTTTTATTTACAGGCAGCGGGATCAATAGACACTTCCTCAACGGCTTGTTTCCACATTTATGAAAATACATCTTCCAGCCTTTTAAGCACACGGGCACATCTACATCATCTCTCCAGTGGTTCAAATAATTTGAGCTCAAGTGATTGACAAGTGTAATTGTGCAAGAAGGTGACTGTATAACGAGATGAAACGCGGGCAGCGTCTAACTTTTAATATGTATGTTTGCTGGAGCACTTTCCTGAGCTGTCATGAACTTGGAAAACACCTCGTGGAAATCGGCCGTTGCAGCTGTCAGAAACTAGTAAAATGTGCGGTGAAGAAAGTGGGGAGTTTTTCAAAGGTTTTTGTGTTAGATTGTCTGGACCAGTGTATGTGACAGATCAATACGTTGTTGTTTAGGAAAGTCTTGGCACTTGTAATTGTAAAAGCAGAGAAACCTGGTTGAGGCCATTCGTCAGAATCTACTAACAGTTGGTGTTGGTTTTTCACGCCTCGCTACAATATTGTTGCTCGGCTATTAGCGGCAGAAGTCTTTCCCCTTCCGTGTCAAGTAACAAGCTGTTTTAGCACATGCACGAAACCCTGACCCTATTCAAAGTATCGGAATTATTGGATATTAAAAGTCCAGTGTGTACAAATGGTGATAACTGCAAAGTGCAACAAAGGATTCGTCAGGAAACTATGGTGGTCTAAGGATCTTAAGACTCTCTCCACTCCCTCACTTCCCCTCATCTTCTTTGTTGGTCCATGCATCGGCTTCATGTGAGCAGAGCTGTTCTTCCTTTGCTTGTGATGTTTTGTCCATTTGGGCCGCTGTATATTCTGCATATTCTGTAATGTAAGAGCCTTGCTTTAAAGCTGCACTGTGTAACTTCAGAAGATGTTATTTCTCTGCCTATGTTTGATATTTGAGAACATTATGTATGCTGCAAGTCGCCACGGCACGCCACGGCACGGCACGGCTATTTTGCTTTCCCATTAGCATTAGCACCTGGTAAAATGACTTAAAAATCCTGAAAACCCGCATTTATCTCCAACATTTAGCAAAGGAAATGTCTAAAATCTCAATATTCTGGTGTATTTAGCCTGCGATCGCGAGCGAGGAGCCGCATCACGACCTCTTTCAGTCCAGTGACTGTGTCATGGAGGAAGTACTGAACAAATCGTTTTAATGATCTGATTCTAATGACTCAGATCATTGAAAAATAACTACTCGTTCGTTTGTGTGTGTGTGTCGTGTGAGACAAAGTTGACCCCGCCCACCTTGAGGAGGGAGACACGAGGTGTTCATCACCTCAAACTGCTGAGCGGTCACTTTACTCGCGCAATGTTGCTGTTGCCTCCGTCTGTCTCGACATAGAGCAAATCACTTCCTGTGTGCAGGGTGACAACAACACAGCAACCACAAGAGCACCATCAATTTCGGTCCATCGCTGCACGCAGGAAATGGATTCAATATACACTAGCTAATAGAGACATATAGCACCACCTACGGAGGCGGACTCACACATACGTGTCCAAAAAACAAATTTTGTGTACTCGGATGGCCTGTCTTAGTCGGACTACGGCCTTAGCTCGATTAAACCTGACAAATCCTCCATTGTAACAGCAAACCTGACTTACGGGAGATGGATCTCAGGTCTTACACCTGAAACACCCACCGTGATTAATGCGGCTACATGCGAGCCCTTCCTGAGCCGTGGACCTGGAGCAGTGACGCTCTTTAAAGTGCCAGTGATGCACTAACCTCGGATCATCATATTTAACATCACTGTAGACAGACGTGGATACACTCCATGGTCATTTCTGACTCTATAAAATGGCCTTTATTGCATTAAGAGGTGGGTTGTTAGCAGAAAGAAGCCTGCATGCTATCGACGCCACTTTTATTGTTTAATTTGAATTGCTGAGAGCATTATACTGCAAAGTGGATACATTTATGCAGACACATAAAATGGTGGACAGTGGATTTAGTGCACCATAGTGTAAATAAGTAGCGATAACAAGGGCGGCTATTGAATTGAATTCAGGCTTTTGTAGAATTTTATTTCAGGGAATAAATTGGTATTGATATTTTTATTTTACATCGGAAAAAAACACACACATTGAGATTAAAAATGTCTTTTTCAAGTGTGTTCTACACAAGACAAGCAGCAGTACATGCCGACATGAAAACCCATATATTATACAGGAAATAAACGTAATTCAAGGTCCAGTTTGTAGGTATTTGTGACGTCTAATGGTGAGATTTACCTGAGATAATATTGTTTTTTTGTTAATTCTGGTTTGTTTTGGGCTGTCGCTGAAACATGATGGTGACCTCCAAAAACCAAGGCCTTTGCCGAAAGTACACATAAAAGGCTTACAAGGCTACAAAAACCATTTATTTAGAAAGGATTACACACATTCATTATATTATTCAATTTTAATTTCAAATACACTGGATGTTTATATATATATATATATATATATATATATATATAAAAAATCTCTTTATGTGAATAGTATGAGCACACATGAAGGTTAGTTTATGAGGAATTGTTGTGAAAACTATTTATCTCTAAGTCTCAAAAGTCCTTGGAGAAAATGTGTTTGATTTTATGGACTGGCCCTCCTCCTCCTCCTCCTCCCTCAGCTCCTGTTGACTGGCAGGCGATCCCTGCCCCTTTGCACAATGCTTACACACTCATTTTGGTGCAGAGGGTGCTGCACATTGAATTAAAAGAGTTCTGATTGATAAGGTAGTTGAAGGCAAATCTGCTCCCACTAATTGTCTTTCAAACGCCCTCATTAATCAAAGCAAAGCTGGCCTTGGTGACGCGCGCTCCTGTCAGCTGCTCGGCTACAGGCTCTCCTCTGGCCACTCACCTCCCAGCGTGACGCCTGCTTCCCTTTTGTCAGCCGCTGCTGTCCGAGCAGCGCGGGAGCACAGGCCATCCGTCCGTCCGCGGCACACCTGCCTTCTGCCAGACAGGATCTGACCGCCCCCTGCCACTAGGACGGCCCCGGAGACCAATTTAGCAGCCACTTAATGATTCATGACTTCAAGTGGTGGAAATGAGGGCAGCATATGATAACAGGAATAAACACATTTAATTAGCTCCTCATATACATTATTTATTTATTTACCTGCACTCTGATTAATTTATATATTTCGTGTTTGTGTTGCAGGGACTTTTTTGGTATTCACAGCATCTGGCGGAGAGCCTTTGTTGTTTGGTTGAGAGAGCACCTTCTCCCCTTTTTTGGGGGAAGTTGGAAAGGGGCCTTTCCTTTATCTGGGGACCTTTTGCTTGGGTGCAGTGGGGCAGGCGCCAGCAGGGATTTCACGAGCCCCCCCGTATTGAAATGAAACGAAATGGTGGGGAGGATTAGACTTTAAAATATACAGTTCCCTGTAGTCTAAGTAGCCTTGTTTGTGAATTTCCTGACAGGTAGTTACTCCCCCAGTTTTCTTTGAGCACGGGGCATACATTTTCATGGAGACGCTAATCAAAGCTACAGCACAGCCACAGTCGGCCCAATCAAAGCCCCGTACCTGGCTCTCTCCCATAAGGGCCCCCGCGACTGCTGACGACAACTCTTACCCGAGCATCTGCCGTCGCCCTCCGTCACAGATCGACTTCCGTCACTCTCCCTCTCACAGACAGCCGTGAGCTCTCGCTCAAACTTTGTGTGTCTGGGAGTTGAGGGAACTCGCTCCTCCACGACTTTTGCAGTTCACCAAATCGTGGCGAAGAGACGTTGTGTAATTGCGCTGAGATGATCTCGGCAGAAATGACTTTAGACGCTCGTATTCTCTTAATTGGCTGTTTATGATTGCGAGCATGGCAGCGGATGAAACAAGAATAGAAACAGACTCTTTACATATAAAGGAAACTACAGCGGTAGTAGTGGGATGATGATGATGAGCTGAGGAGGTGAGACAGGTCTACATCCAGATACTCCCAATGCCCGCTCTCCTCTTGTACTCTTTCTCAACTCTACCCCCACATAATCCCCAGCCGCTGTAGACCTCCAGACGGCCTCCTCTCACAATGACATGGCTATCAAACCCAATTGCTGTGGCTCAGACCCAAGGCAGTGCATTAAACCCCAAAGCGTAGGATTGCTCCTCGAGAGTCAAGTGGTTGTGTCCTCCCTGTCGTTCGCCTGGTCGACATGAGAGCCCTCACACAGGCCGGGGGTTGACCCACTCACACATTCACACAACAAGGGAATCAGCCTTTCACTGGACTAACTAATGTAAGTACGGTAGTGTGTTTATAATACTGGCAACGTCAAAAGGAAAGAAAATAGACTATTGTCTATAGAAAACGGACTTTTCATAACCAATACTGATATCAGTATGATATAATCGGATTACATATCCATCCATGTATAAAACCGTAACGCTCCAACTGCATGACAAACATTTTATTCCTTTAAAGTAGAAATAAGCAGCTGTCTCAGTTCAACGCTCAATTGCTGCTGTTTAATTAACATTTTTACAGTCTGTGCATATAGTGAAGCATTAATGTGATATTCGGGGATTTGGGCTCATATTTGGATTTTACATTTACATTTTTCTAAAATATGATAATGGTTTTTTTTGGACTGTTTCTATAGGACTGAGACAGAATCAGCACATACTGTAGCTGCGTTTTATCTAATGTTTTGGAATCATTGCATAATAGAAGTGAAATGACAGACTTGCAGACTTAAGGATTCTTACTTCATTACCACTGAGGAGCTGGAGATTGATTATTGTGTGTTCTGGTCAACATTTTTACTTGATTTGAGTGGTTTTCGGAATTGTTTCTTGAATCTTTTGAAGACTTTAGTCATAAAGAAAACTTTGACGGTGACAGACGAAAATGAAATGACCAGCAGAGGAAACAAATAAAGTGGATCGTGAAACATGCAGCGGAGACTGTCCTTAGAGACAGATATTCAAATGTCTTTTGAAACAGCACATTTTCACGGGTCCTTGTTGCGTACTGTGGACCCACAGCTGTCACCAAACATTGCCGGGTCGTATCATCCCTGTTGCTTTCATACATGGTTGAGTGGAAGGGGGAAAAATAATGGGAATGAAAGAGCAAATATCTGTTCCTATTTATCAGAGTGTGTGTGTGTTCCCGTGTCGACGTATATACATGTGCATGAGCATTGCATGAGTGTGCAGCCTCAGCGGCGGTGTGCAAGATGGAGTGCAGTGTCGGAGTTTGGGCAGAAGGTGAATAACTACAGTGCTTACAGTGTAATCATGGTTCCTGTCAGCCTTGCTGCAGGAGAGGAGGGCGCGCCCAGCAGACTGAGCTCCTCGGTGATGAAGTACAGGCACCGAGGAGCGCTCTACACCTGGATATTTATTAACACAGGCCTGACAGTAATGAGGCCTGAACAGGTGGGCTGGGACACACACATCAGAGTGAGGAGCATCCAGCAGGAGGCGGCGGCGGCGGCGGGGAAGACGGCGAAGACGAGCTGGGGGAAGTTCGCCCTGCAGAAATGCAGCTGAGGCTGCACACCCACTCACACCAACATGCACATCTGACTCGAAGCGGCAATAAAAAAAGAACTCCATTACTTATATCTACTTTATATATTAAAACACATGAAAGCACACAGATGCATTAAAAAAACAACAACGTTCTGGATTGCTCAGGTGCAGAGGAAGGTGACACTTCTCTGTAACCTTGCCTGGCAGCTAGTGAGCAGGTGACAAGTGTTGTGTTTGCAATGCTCACGCGCACGCATCACAACGAGGACAAGCGACAGAAGTTAGCCTTTGGACCGGCGTGTCTCGTTTACGTCGCCGGGGATTGAAATTGGAGCCGTCTTGCTTTGTAAATGTGGGACAACAGTCTCACAGGGAGAGAGAGAGACTCACAAACACTACAAGTAATCAAAGATACTATACTATACGGTGGAGTCCAGTGTTGTCAAACACTTTTTTTTTTTTTTAATGGAAAAACTATTGCGACCAAATCACAATTTATATTGTGACAAAAGCAAATTTGTGTCTTATTTTACTGATAAAGACTTCAACATACAACAATTCTGCAAGTTTATTTGGCCCTCGAGGGGAAAATGTTTGGGCTCCTCTGCTATTGACGATAGTTCGCTGCTAAAAAATGAACTAATATAAAACATAAAACTTAACAGGTTCACACCTGATCAACATGAGAGCAACAAAAGAGCGAGGAAACATTGAAAATAGTGTGAAAGCGCTAATAACTAGCCTTGATCCAGAGGTTGACGTTAAGAGAAAGTTACACAAATGAAAAAAGAAAAAGTCTCTCTCTCTCTCTCTGTCTCTCTCTCTCTCTGTCTCTCTGTCTCTCTCTCTGTCTCTCTCTCTCTCCATTCAGCGTGCACCGCAGTTAGACTTGCAGAAATGTCAAGACTGGGAAAGCTGGACAAATCACCAACGGTGAAGAACATTCTCCAGACCTCATTAGTGTTAAGGACAGGCTAGTTAGGTTAAGGGTAAGGGAGTTGGGTAAGCA
This sequence comes from Solea senegalensis, assembly GCF_019176455.1. NCBI lineage: Eukaryota > Metazoa > Chordata > Actinopteri > Pleuronectiformes > Soleidae > Solea > Solea senegalensis. Next base: position 2,933,176 of record NC_058027.1, on the reverse strand, counting down.
TAAAGGCCGGGGCATGAAGTGATTACAACTGTGTGATTTGCCGTGTTTGTGTGTCTGCGTTCGCCTTGAGCTGCCTCTCTGTACTCCGGTTGTCTTATTAAGACCCTGAGTGAGGCTAATCAGTGCTGTCATCTGACGCTGAACAGATGCACTGAACAAAGGAGAGGAGGAGATCACTGCAGGCCCAAGGTGCATCTGCGGGGGAGGAGAGAGCTGTGCCGCCTGAGCTGATGCTAGCTGATGGCACTCCCTGTCAAGTACCCCCTCTCAGAGACTAATGGGTGGAGAAAAGGTAGAGGGTGACTACGTCCAACATTTCATGTCAAATCCGCCTTAATAATTCGTCATCGCCAGCTGTGACTGACACAGACTCTCGGTGAGACGGTTTCTCTTGCCCACCCAAAATGGCACACGGGGAAATTCACTTAACTAACGCAGTCGACTGTGGCTTCCAGTCTGCAGAACTGTGCCTAATTTGAATTTCCAGTGTGTGTGAATAAAAAGCAAAAGCCGAGCTTTACACGGGGGACACGATTTTGAAAATGATTAGGCGAAAGGGACGGTTGATGGTGCCACATGAGCACACCCTTATTCTCGGCTGTTATGTCTCTCTTTCGCGATCGCTTCTGTCTCTTTCTTCCTGTCCTCCTGCTCCCGAGCCCTCTCAAACATCCTCTGTCTCTCTCGTTCCCTCTACGCGAACCATGGATAGAGAATAAGGGCCTCAAACAGGACTGCAGACAGACTTTCAAACCAGAGCAGCGACTATTAACTCCTCTCCTCGGTCTTCCTGCTGAGTCTGCTGGGAGCTGGCGCTGATTTCCTATGCAGACGCTCCTAACAGATGACCTTGGTCTTATCAGGACAGGTCCAGATTTCAGCAAAAGCAGCAAGACATAATATTACTATTAAATTTGTTGTTTATCTGTCGTCGTGTTGGAAATTTAGCCTCCTTAAACCAGACGCTAGAGTCAGAGTAATAGGAAATCAGCGATCTCTGCCATCTAATCAGCCACAACAAGACGAGTTTCATTTCAGAACGTGTGATACAGAGCCGTGGGTTCATCTACAAAAGATGCATATCTACCGCGATGGACCAGAAGCTACTCTTTTAAGTGTGCGGTCTTAAAGAAAGTAACGCATGAATAACACTACACATGACACATAAGCGCACAACGGTCCTGCATTAGCCGTGCAACGAGGAAAGATCTCAAATCTGAAGAGAACAAGCCGAACCCTTTAAAGATCCAGTGTCTGCAGCTAATCTGGTAAACGCCCATAAATGCCCCACATGGAAGGAATTAGTAGCCACAGGCCTTAAACCCGTGATATACCTCGGAGATTAATTAGCTTCCAACTTGAGATATAATCCAATCTTAGGTTTTCTTCAGAAATGACCACGTCTTCAACTCCATTAGACACTTTTGTGCTGTGGACTCGGCGAGAGAGAGGGTGCTTAGCGAGGCACCGTCTTCCATAATGCATGTTGGCCTCATCCGTACTCTGACAGCACTTAAGGAACCTGCAGCCATTTGAGTGACAAAGATCTCATGTATTTTTCAGTCTTGACTCTCACTGTGTGCAGGTAGATCTTATGTGCTGTGTGTGTGTGTGTGTGTCGACGGGGACAATTAGAAACACGTTGTTGTACAGCAGCCTTGGATTCACTCACAATTATCTCAACTGGGCTCAAGCTGGAGTGTCTTTGTGAGTGAGTCACACTTTTAATGAGTTCTTTTCATGCAGTCCTCTGCAGCCTGGAGATTTTTCTCTCTCTTACAGATGTGAGCGTTCAATGAATATGTGCAGGTTAATGCAAGTGAGGGATTCACACCAACGTGGGCCGGTCAGACCTCCATCTCTCTCTGTGACAGAGAACCTGCACCATTCAGGTTCATTGTTTCAAAGATGTGAATTTGTGGACACGGCGTTTTCCTTTAAACGTCGTTTGACGGTGCGAGATAATCATTAACGCGGGTTCAGACCGAACTTTTAAGCTTCGAGCATCCGAGGAAGGCTTTTAGACACAAGAGCGTGAGCGACAGAGTGTGGCGAGTGATGCATTAGGACGCAGATGTGCCCTCTCATGGTTACCACTTCTATTGATTTCTATGGCCTTTTGATTTAAGGCACTTTTACTAAATGCTGAGACAAGGCCGGGTGACTATTAAGCCATTAGTTCTGCAATCATATTCAAATAGAAAAAAGCACAAGGCCACAGATTTAAAGACAAGTTCCTTTAAATCAACTTCTATTCCCTCGTAATTAAAGAGAAAAGAAAGAAAGAAAAGAAATAATCAGATATAAAGTCAAATGCGTTTCGAACTCATTTGCGAGCACTTTAAATAAAATCAGACAAATCATGGGTTTGTTTGTCAGAGACGATGAATGAGGCTCCGACTGGCAAACCAGGTGCACGCGGCCTTGAAAATGGCAGGTGACCATTTTTGCTGCCTGACAACTTCTTTCCCCCGGTGTCGAGCTCATTAACCTTGGCGAGAGGCGCGTCACAATGGGGCGGAGGATGCGCGCGGCTCTGGGTCACATCCTGAAGTGGCGCTCCTTGTAAAAACCTGAACTCTCACTAACTGACCCGGCTGCGATGGCATTTCATGTATCAAAGGTAGGATGTGTTTTGTGTGCGGGAGTGGGAATCTAGATTAAAATATTCCGAGGCAGAGGTTGCTATGAGCTGGCTATGTGGCTCCTGATTAAAGTGAGTGAATGTCATTATGCCATTACCCCGTCCTCTCAGCATATCTCCTTGTATTATGCTCCTCATACAGTCATCTACAATCCTGACCTGTTCAAATAAAGCCTTCGTCCGCGACAGACACAATCAGAGCGATGAGTAAACACACACACGACGTCTATCTTGCCTATTAATCTGGGCACCCAACTGTGAGGCGGGCCCTGCTACCGTATCTCCCCCGGTCCACGTCGGAACAGACCGTCTCTGTGGATCATTTGAAGCTGAACTTTGGGACGACATTTCCTCGCGCAGATCAGGACGGTAACTTTGGCGCTCAGCAAATAGTTATTCTCCGTGCGGCGATATCGAGTCCTGCAGCGATGCAGCTCATCTCCACATGCAACAGTCCTCTTAGTCTTCACTATCCTTTAAAAACGTCTACTTTTATATTATCATACAGTGAAATATTCATATATTTTTGTTGATAATCCCATAAAACAATATATAAATATTGTTTAATAATTATATTTAGTGCTAGTTTCCTAGACCGATGGTATATAACAACACATTATAACGTCATTTACGATATATATTTCATGCAAATGACTTTAAATGGCCTTAAATCTGGAGAAAAGAAGTTTATAATTTATAAATAACAATTTATCTAGATTACATCATCTCTTTCAACACTTTATTTTATATTTCACTTGATGCGATCTTAAATTGTTATTTTTGTGCATTTTGGAGCAACATGGAATAAGAGTTTCCCTCTGGATTAATAAAGTTCTATTTTATCTTACATTTCTTAAACAGAGCAACATTTTAAAGTGTCTTGCACAATTTCCAACAGAACTGACAGAACTATAGAAGTATACCTGTGACATGCTGTTAACCTGCTGATGCTTCATGAATCATCATTTTAATGTACCCTAATCTCATCTCCAAGTGATTAAGATTAGGAATGGACAAAACTAAAACTATCCCCATACAAAAAAAGAAGAAGACACCTGATTGTGCTTCTTGGCACAAACATGTCGAAATGAAAAGTGAATTCAACGGCCGGTCTGTTGTACGTGGATGTTCTGTCGCTTAAACCCGTGGATATAATCTGACTCGCGTTACAAACGACAAACAACAAAGAAACCCTTCACGGACTGAGATCAGTAACTCTGCAGGTGAATATTCCATTGACGTTTCATCTGCAGTGGTATTAAGGTGCACGCCGCGACACTGGCCATGCGAGTAGTGGACTGGTTGAGGCGTGAAATTCATTGTCAAATTCCGTCTTTCAGTTGAGAGGGAAAATGCCAGTTGTGGGAGAAACTCTAATCACTGGCATGAATAATGCAAGATTATAACTTAATATTAAATGCCTCCAAATCTGACAAAGGCTATTTCACCACTGGGTTATATTGAAATCCATCGTGTCATTTCGATTCATAGTAGTAGTGTAGGTTTATTAATGGGACGTCGCAGAAGTCCTATTACTCTCAGTGTGAAATGCTTAAATTGCAAATAGGCGGCGCACGGAACGTCCACGGGACCCGTTAATGAAGGGCTCTGATTAGCATTTGTTAAAACTCAGTGAAGTTCTTGCATGCGAAAGGTCAGACTGCTGTTCTGACACGGGGAGATGAAAACGTTCTACTTTTGGGCGGCGGGGGGGGGGGAATGTCACGATTTGAATTAAGATTGTCAGATTGGCTGTGAGCTCGTATCACAGCGCAGCCGTCTTGTATGACCTTTTCAAGGAATTGTCATTTTCCACCCCTGTGATGCCACCGTGGCTCGGCGGGGGAGCGGCCCCTCTTCTCTCGCCATGTCATTTGTCCGGGGTGTTACCGTTCACACTGCACTACTCCCGGCCACTCGCTCAGATGCCTCGGAATCTACAGACCAGCAGGCCGCGACTACAGAATAACAAGAATACGGCTGCTCGGGTTCTACTCCATGCTCTGTGTGAGGCGGGAAAGGCCTCCGTGGCGGCGGCGCGCGGCTGTCGGCCCGGGCGTCACACCAGCGCTCCGGTGCTGAAGCAACCACTGGTCTAAAGCAATTATGATTGCAGTTAACGATATTAACTACACTCGCTATGACAATTGCACTCAAGAGCGACCGAGCGATAAAGCCAGCTGGTGGAAGTTGTTGTGCACTTTGCACTAAACTATTTTTGGACTCAAAGATGAGTTTGTAACAGACAAACAGTGGTGCAGCAAGGGGTTGTTTCTCCCTCTACACGCTGTCATCATAAAACCAAAATGTGAGACTTTTCATTTGATTGACTTACATGTTAATCAAATCGGAATTACTTCACTCTTTAGTCTAGATGTCAGTTTTGGTTATTTTGATTAATTGCGAGTGAATACAGAATATTTAACCAATAAAGTGCCATAGAGACGTAATGGGGTGTGGTATTATTAGATTGATTCCCTGTGTTATAGAGAGACCTGAGTTTTAAAGGGATAAGTGTGTGTGTGTGTGTGTGTGTGTGTGTGTGTCGACAGGGACAGAAGGGAAAAACAGACAAAATTCAAGCCTGCTTAAGTCTTCGATACCTTAAACATGTGTTTGACACCTTTTCACACCATTAGACCCACTTTTCGTCCAAGTGGAAGGGGACTGAGCTTGTAACTGGAGGGTTGCCTGGTTCGAATTATATATATATATATATATATATATATATATATATATATATATATATATATATATATATATATATATATATACTGTATATATATATATATATATATATATACTGTATACTATATATATATATATACATATATAGATATATATATATATATCTATATATGTATATATATATATATATATATATATATATATATATGTTAATTTCCCCGAGGGATCCCAAAGTATCTTAAAGTCGTCTGTCTATATATGTATATATATATATATATATATATATATATATACATATATATATGTATATACATACATATATATATGTATATACATACATACATACATATATATATATATACATATATACATATATATATATATATATATATATATATATATATATATATATATATATATACATACATGTATACATACTGTAAATATACTAATGGCCCTTTTCCACTATGGTCCCAGCTGGCCGCGGCACAGAAAAATAGTACTTCTGTACTGTTAAATATGTAGATTTTAGACATTTCCCTGGTAATTGTTGTTGATTAAACCAGAGATTTCGCTAAAATAGTTTTTCCCTTCTGTTCCTGCTAGTGCAAGGTCTATGGAAACAGTGGTTGCCTCATCCAACGTCACAGTGAACCTGAACTTTTCCTTTAATGACGTTGTTTACAATGTACTCACATGATGCGTATTCCTCAACCAGCGAACCCACATGCAAATGATCATCGTAAAGGGCCTGGCCTCACACACACACACACATAATAGAGTTATGATACGATTCATTAATCCAGTCAAACATGATACAGCACTTTGCCTTAAAACCTATTACTTGACTCGTATATTAATAACGCCAAAAATCTTTACAGCGTCTAAACATTTAACTACTGCGACATGACTTTTGAAGTTTACACCGACAATGAAGATCATGCAGCAAAGCAGCAGTATAACTGATGTAGCGCCGTTGCCTTTTCACAGCTAATTGGTCACTCTGCACTCATCATCTGGCGATCAGCGGTGATTGGCTGATGGTAAGCTGCGACTGGTCATTGGAGTGTCACTCGCCTGTGTTCCTATAATTAAAATCTGTCATCCAGAACCACCTCTCCCGTTGCCAGTAAAGGCTTTTTGTCAGATGGCAGAGCTCAGATAAACTGTCCTGCAGCTATTTCTCTGATGAAAGAATAACACGTTTTCAGAGGAAAGTTTAGAGAAACAAACCCTGAGACGTGCCTGCATTTTGTTGGAGTTGGACTTAAAGGTCCGCTGTGTATCATTTAGCAGGGTTTATTGGCAGACATTGAATGGAGTATAAGTATAAGTATTTGTATAATAATATATAACTTTAAAACCTCAGCAAAGGCCTTTTACATGAACTTAAGGCATTTTGGACGCCGCCATTTTGTGTGGTTTTCGTTTTTGAAAACGAAGCTTTCTGACAAAAGAGAATGGCCTAAAAAACTGAAGAAGCAGGAGGAAGCAGCAAAGTACGGAAGAGGATTAGGGCCATACAGGAATAAAACATTTAAGTTCTGAATTTAAACTCAGAATTCTGACTTTTGTCTTAGAATTCTGACTTTAAACTCAGAGTTTCTGACTTTATTCCTAGAATTCTGACTTTATTCTCAGAATTCTGACTTTATTCTTAGAATTCTGACTTTATTCTCAGAATTCTGACTTTATTCTTAGAATTCTGACTTTAAACTTAGAATTCTGACTTTAAACTCCCAAATTTTTGACTTTATTCTCAGAATTTCTGACTTTATTCTCAGAATTTCTGACTTTATTCTCAGAATTTCTGACTTTATTCTCAGAATTCTGACTTTTTTCTTAGAATTCTGACTTTAAACTCAGAATTCTGACTTTATTCTCAGAATTCTGACTTTAATGTCAGAATTTCTGACTTTATTCTCAGAATTCTGACTTTATTCTCAGAATTCTGACTTTAAACTCAGAATTTCTGACTTTATTCTTCGAATTCTGACTTTAAACTCAGAATTCTCATTTTAAACTCAGAATTTCTGACATTACATTGAATATTTTTTTCCTGTGTGGCCCTAATCCTCTTCCGTAGCAGCGTGCCGGATTAAAGAGTGTTGTGAAAGAGCGTTTACATCCTTTCTGGAAGGGCTGAGCAGAGGAGTGCTCTCTTTGTTGCAATCTGCACTCTCGCCATTAGATGTCAATAATACTTACACATTGGACGTTTAATATATATGGAGTACATAAACACAGTACGTATTAATAAACAAATATAGCAGCTTAAGTGCAACAGCGGCTGAAAGGCAAAACCAGAACGACTGTAGATAATGTCCACGGAGGGAAGAGGAGACAAGGGATACTTGATATTTTTAATGACGTACATTTGTTCAGGGCTTTAACTACTGGAGGGCACTCTACTGTTGAGTTTCTACCAGGCTGGCCTTCAGGAACATGGATGACAGAAATCTCTGGAAATTAATTAGAGACAAATCCCTTCTCGCTGCTGAAGTGTGGCATTTAAGGCATTGTCCTTGGTGCTCGTATAACACCACCTTTCAGTGTCGACCCTCTCCTTCCACCAACGGGATAATGCAGCCTAATCCACATTAGCAATCACTCCAGTCCCTGTTGTGTAGTGGCAGACCTTCCTAATTGCTTAGCATTATTAGGTACTTTACTTGTAAATTTGAAGGGAGGAACATCATTCTACTGCATCCAAGCAGCAAATGATCCAATTTGCTTAATTTCCGAGGAAGAGCACCACCAGTGTGCTTTCCCTTAGTGCTGCCCCCATTGTTTGCAGAGAGGAATGGCAGAGAAATGCTATGAATCAGGAGAGCATGAGAGAGTAGTTTTGTGCAAGGATTAAATCTGAGGAATGAGCAACAAACAGCTAGAGTTTCATCCCAACAAACGCACAAGTCAATGTAGAGGATGCATGAGCTGGTACCATTCAGCACTGAGCTGCTCACTTAATCAGAATATTGCATTTATTTAGAAATGATGGTTTGTCGGTGAAGATTCTCACCGTAACCCACACTTTTCCTCTTTTCTCCGTCGTGCGCACACACCGAGACGCAGCGCGGCCTTCGCTTTCTCTCAAACCCGCGCGAAGCTCTTTTTACAGAGCTTCTCCGTCTTGGCGTCGCTCACTTTGAAAGAGATTTGCTTACGAGTTGTTGACTGCTCGTCTCCTCCTGCATTAGGGGGCATATGCGGCACAACACTCTCTCTCTCTCTCTGCCTGTCAGTCAGCCAGCCGGACGGCCATCATCCCTGGACTGCATGTGCAAGGAGGGAGGGCCCAAGGCAGACTACTACACACCAACGGGGCAGAAGTGACAGCCTTTCTTTTACGTATCATATCATATTTACCAATCATCTGCATTTCATTCATGTGAGACTTTCTTAGTGTCAGGCCTTGTGGCCTAGTTAGGTTGAGGGTGAGTGGATGAAACCGTCGTGACCAAAGAGGAGAGGTGTTCCATAAAGCAAACGAGGAAACAAATGCAACTTGATATCCCAGACTTTGGTCTTGTAATGTTGAGCATCATGTGTGTTAAAAGGTAGAGTAAGCAGCATATTGTGTGGTGGTGTTTCCGCTCTGGATCGAGACATTTTTCGGTCTTCGGGTTCCGGACTATCAGGTTCCAGAAGCTGCTGTAATGGCGGATATGGCATGTATTATAAATGCTAATGCCACGCTCGGCTGTTAAGTGTTGATATTTTAGACATTTCTTTGCTAAATGTTGGAGATTAACGCATGTTTTTCAGGATTTTGAAGTATTTTCGTTTGGTCAGTGTCCGGCAGTCTGTTGACATCCCATTTTATCGTCTCGGCTTGGAACCTCGTCAGAGCAGGTACTAAGAAAACGCCAGGTTCTATCCCTAATGGAAGAGCAACAAAAACAAGTACAGTCAATTCAAGCCGTGCTAGAACTGTATAATGGAAAAGCGCCAAAACTGATCTTGGAGGTTCTATAGTGCTGAGTTGACTTTTGAATCCTATCTGGCGCCGGCTAAAACCACGTCTGGGTCTGAGTCCGTGTGAGTGCAGTTCCAGAGATAGTTCAGCGTGTGCCAGGTGTTAGTAACTTTATTATCTGAGATTATTCTATGGTTGTGGTAGTGAGCGATGGGAGGAGGGGCCAACTTTGCCGTGTTCACAAACATCGGGCCCCACGAGCCCCTGCACGCTCAGCCTTTAAATTCTATCAAACGCGAGACATTGGCTGCTACGGCGCCTTTGACTTTGCATTATTTATGCGTTTTCTAAACTCTTTCATGACATTTTGCGGAGTATTTACCACACAAGCCCCGCCTCCATTGATCACATCAGTAAGTGAACGACGTTGTGCAGTCCACCCCGGATTCAGGGAGAAAATCCTGCTGGACTGAGAATAATTTATGTGCTCTGATATTTCCTCATCAACTGTTTTCCCTGCTTAGATATGAATGTTTTTACACGTTGACACAAACGCACCTCGTCCTGTGTATTCCGGCACGTTAGAAGTGCACAGATTAGCAATTAGGCCCCCTTTTCAGTCTTTGTTGGCACCGCTGTCAGCTTTCCATAGAGACAGAAGCACTCGGAGACAAACATTTAAAAGCTCTTCATGTAAAAACAGTAGGAGTGGTCTGTCTGAAGAAAGTCTAAATACAGAGATGAATAAATAAATACAATAAAAATGTGGCCACTGCTCTCAATTTGCAGCTTGGATACAGCCTTGTCAAATGGCACTTAAAAGCGAGGGAGCTGGTCTTGGGGGAGGTTGAGATGTTTATTCTAATGGATGCCATAATGAATGCTTACGGACTCAGGCCTTGGCTTCGATAGGGGGCTCTGTGCCAGCACGGTTTTAAAGGAGAGCAGCAGCAGCAGCAGCAGCAGCAGCAGCAGCAGCAGCAGCAGCAGCAGCCCTGGGCACTTGGCACGCCGAGTTCCCCACAATCTCCCGGCGCACACAAATGGCAGCAAGGACCTGGAGATAACCACCCGTGAAATCTCTCATCACAGGCCTTTGATTACTTGTCCACTATTTACTGTTTTTTAAACCCTGAACTTCAAACGCGGCAAATAAAACACAATTCCAGTGACATCTCCGTCCTCAAAGGGCCGTGTTTATTGAAGACGTCCGTCCACAGTTTGTCCCCATGTTGTGTTGTTTCTCACTTAAAGCAGAAACTTGTCATCGAGCATCACCAACTATGTTCATTTTTACATAGCTTCAAATATTTACCCAAGTTTGAATGGGAGCAGCTTTTTGTAGATTTTATTATGAATGTGTGTCTGTTTTTCCAGATTAAACAGAGTCTATGGCGTGTACAGTGTGGGTTTCTGTGTGTGTGTGTGTGTGTGTGTGTGTGTGTGTGTGCCTGCTGGGGGTGAAAACTGAAGCGCTTTATTAAAATGATGAGAGCAAGTTCAATTTGAATCACGCAGTGCCTGTCAGTAGCTTCTCGGATTGCAGGGCTGATGAAATTGCTCTTGCGGTTATTTAAAAGCAGTTGTAATCCATCTGAAAATGCCGCGATATAATCCATTTAATTTCTTATTCCTTGCAGCAATAACACTGAGTAACAAAAATCTATCAAAGCAATGTAGCCCGGTGATTTAGTAATTATCTTTATTCTACATTACTGCAATTCAGCCAGGATTAATTGGAGTCTTATCTGAACAGAGCGGCAGGTCACTTACCTCAATAACACCACAATGTGTTTTTATCTTAATTATCTACCTCCGCAAACTCAATTGTGACCCACTGCTGCAGGAATTGATTATTTTCTGATGCATAAAATGGGCCGTTTACACCGACAAGCCCATTGGAAGCACAAAGGAGCACAGAAATGGCAAAATAATAACAAAAGGCTACAGTGCTGACTGCTGCAGTTACTGCATCACCACCGCATCAGATAGAGATAAAAGCAAGAGGATGTGTCACGCGGTTACTGTCATGTCGCGATTCCCGTTTGGGAAGATCGCACCAAACATCCAGTATCGATCGGCTGCATAAGTTGGGTTAATGTATGAGCAATGCGCCGGGTTTTCCCTAATGGGTAACCTGTCTGTGGGCGGCGCACTGGCAATAAGACCTGCGACAGTCACATAACTCAGCCTGTCTTCTAAGACCACTCTCTTTTCCCTCCACCTGGGCCATCTGACATCTGATATTAATGAAATCACCGGCACTTTGGGAAGAGGAAGCAGAGAGAGAGAGAGAGGGAGAATGAAGGAGAGAACTAGAGAATGCTATAAAAGCTACAGCGGGTGAGGGAGAGGTAATTAGAGCTTTATTCACCATGAAGGCACCTAAGTGGTTTTGTTTCTGTCATTGTCTACATGTGTAGAGTACAGATTATTATATTAAAGTGGGCTCTTTTTTTAATGTTTTGTCTTATTTCAGTTGCTTACATTACTGTTCACAGGGGCCACACGGTGGTGTAGTGGTAAGCACTCTCGCCTTGCAGCGAGAAGACCCGGGTTCAAGCCCCGGTTGGAACAAGGGCCTTTCTGCATGGAGTTTGCATGTTCTCCCCGTGTGTGCGTGGGTTCTCTCCGGGTTCTCCGGCTTCCTCCCACAGTCCAAAAACATGCAATGTGGGGATTAGGTAAATTGAACACTCTAAATTGACCGTAGGAGTGAGTGTGAGAGTGAATGGTTGTTTGTCTCTAGTTGTGTATGGCCCTGCGATGGACTGGCGAACTGTCCAGGGTGTACCCCGCCTATCCCCCGATGTAGCTGAGATTGGCACAACACCCCCCGCGACCCTCTGGTGGAGGAAAAAGCGGTTAGATGATGACTGACTGACATTACTGTTAACCGTTTGCTCTATTCACACAACACAACATTCCACCCAATAATCCACTCTCTGACAAGTCACGGCTAATCATACCTGATAATCTGCAGTTAAAGATTGAAAGACTCGCCGATGCCACCCGACGCATCGCCGACCCTCAGCTGAAGCCGCCGAGTACAACGTTGGTTCATCACAGAGGAGATCGAGATCACAGACAGTCTCTGGCTTCACCCAGTTATTCCCCCGTCTCACTCCTCATAGGTTTTTAGTCAAATTACATCAGATAATGTTTGTCCACAATTTTTCCATAAACGTGTTTTTTGGGGTCATCCATTTAATGGGTTTATCCTTGATTTGAAATTCTCTTAAGTTACCTCCAACATGGGACACACGACGATAGACCGTCTGAAACAACAGCCCATAAATGTACAGTACAGTGTGTGTGTGTGTGTGTGTTGTGTGTTTGGTTACAGACAACAGCACTGGTCTGTTTGTTGCTTCCCTGCTGGTAAAGGAAACACATAGACTGTCCTTGCTAAGATTAATTGATTCCTTCACACGTGGATTCAGTTCGGAGAACCATAGAAATTGGTTGTTTTGACAGTGGCGTGACACACACACACACACACACACAAAGGTTTGCCCAGCTATCCTTCTGAGGACACTGCATTGACTTCCATTCATCTGGACAGCCTAAACAACCCTTAACCTTAAGCCTAACCACAATTCACCAAATCACTACCTGAGCAACCAAAAATAAGGTTCTGTTCTCTTATTAGGGATCTATAGTTTATATAATAGTTCAATATCGTCGTTTTTACCACCATAAAGCAACAATAAGATAACACCGATGCTGCTTTTTATTTTCCATGTTTCCAGTTCAACATATGTGATATTGATTATGTGATATTTAGGGTTTTTGGATCATATTGGATTTTATATTTTTGTTTTTCTGACATCCGACTTAAGAAAAGAGGTCCAACAAGTTCACTCACTCACTCATTAGCCGTATTATTGCTGCAAACATGATCGTCGGGGGCCATAAAAACCACATCTTGTAAAAACAACTTAAGCCATTACCCCGGCTCTTTAAGTCACACCTCAGTAATGGCTGCGGAGTCTTCCCAGAGACCATTTTCTCTTCCTACAGCAAGAAATAAATACATCAGCGGCACGCAGGTAGAGAGAAAAATCATTATTTCTGATTTGAATTTACCTTGCCTGTAGATATGAGCGAATTGATGCTGCAGTGGCAGAACATGCACAACAGGCCAAAATAGAAACATGTAAACCCTGGGCTGTGGTGGGACTTCATGATGGTGTTTTCATGTATTTTGATCATACCCTCTGCACCCCTGGAAAGCCTCTCACGTGTTCCGCAGCATAAGTGCTCGTGTCTAATACCCTCAGAGGACGTTTTGGTCTGTCTCTATGAGTCTAATTTACGGATATCTGCATGAATTGGGAGGGCCTCAGGCCAACCATCACATGTCTTTTTAAGGAGGGGGGGGCTGTAGTGTTAGTAGGCCCTTTCGGGACAGGAGCAGCATTTCAGATAAGATCGGCGGTGGGATGTGGTGAGCCGGGCCGTTTGTTCTCGTTGGCCATCTCTCATGTTGCACCACTGATTGGGAGGAAAGCTAAAATTGCTTTCACCGGGGCTCACTCCAGCAGTAGGCGATGATAACTAACAATGCCCCCGGGACCTAGTTAAAGCTGCATCACACGCGCTGGAAAACCACTTTAATGTGGCAGCATTAGGAAGCTGTCAGTCGGGTTTGGTGGAGAAAACAGACTCCGAGTCGTCGCGAATTTGGAAAACATCGGTTGTCGTCGACTTCAAAAAAAAAATGCACATCATCAAGCGGACATTTTTAATTTCACCTTAAAGAAGGTTAAAGAAGGAAAAGACGCGGATAATTACCACGTTTCCTCTCCGCTCCCAAACTCTCGGCTGCCTCGCTCAGTCGTGGGGATGGTGGATCTCTTGTCATGCAGAATATTCAGCAACTTTCTTTTTTTATCTCCAGTTATTATTTAAGGTACTTTTTCGGCGCATGTTTTTTTCACCACTTACATTATTGACCCGTATGTGCAATTTCTCTAAGTGCTACTTAAAATTAGAGCTCCTTATAGCTGCGACTAATTACACTAAAGCTTTCCTTGTCAACTTCAAAGCAGAAAAACAATATAAATCGCCTTCATTCTGAAGCTTGATATGATGAAGCCGTTTCCAAAACACCACTCTCATTAAAAGGGATGTTACAGATATTTGGAGATGTATATAGTACAGTATATACGTCTAGGATGGCACCAGCATGTACAGAAGGTTGTCATGTGGACATTGAATGTTCTCAGTGGGTTTCTGCAGTTAATCCTCCGACTGTACCGACCATTAAAAGACACCAGGATTGTGGTTTGGTTAATTAGAAACTATAAATTGTTCGCCGAGATTGGCTCCACTTCCCTCCCTTAATACTTTTGTGAAGTGTGAAAAGGCCGAAGTGTCGGACCAGCAGAACTTATTTCACAGCTGATTAAATGCAGCAAAGACAGAAAATTGAGAAAATTAAAGAAAACCAAGGACCTACTTTGACCAATGTTGCCATTAACGGCGTAGATTTATCCTGACCTTCATATGCATTCTCTTAATTTGTCGTGATATTGCTTCCTATTTTTTCAACTTGTTTTCTTTCGTTTATTTATAAAAAAAAGCGCAAATTCAAATGAACAATTAATTATACAATAACCAGTTATCCATCATCTTTGTTTCTATTAGTGAATATTTAACATCAGCCTTAATATCATCACTGTGTATCCTGCTGAAAGAATATACAATACATCTCTGAGGTTTGTTTTTACAGTGCACCAGTCTGTCTCCATGTAAACCGGTGAAAAACCTGTTTTTTTTGGTGAATAATGATCAGTGATGATGTCAAGACCTGATCAAACATTTTTGCCAAATATACTACTTATGTGTTTTAGGCCTGTCGCAGTAAATCAGTCATTATAAATCTTTGTAATCATCTGAAATGAAATAAAAACAATTCGTTATAGGAAAGAGGAAAACTATAATTCTGACTAAAAGTGTCCACGTCTCGTAATTGCACAGCGATTTTGAAAAATAAGGTATAACACATGTCCACTCCAAATTCCCTTAAGTCATAAATCATTGAACAAAAGGCACCCTGTATTTGCATGACGTCCTCGCCTCCATTTGGCAACACGGTGTTGTTGTGAGTGACCAAGAGACGGTCTTGTCCATTTTATACATCCTGTCAAATATAGATTTGAATCAATAGCACTCTGAAGAGGCTCGTTAAACTTAAATCAGCTTGGAAGTGGTGCATGCCTGCCTCACAGCTGCTGTCATTAACCAGCGCCGTGCAGATTATTGGAGAAACGTCTTTGTGGGAGCGGATTCGCCAGTTTACCTGAGGACTGGAACCAACAGCAGCGAGGTACACAACAGCACATGCCAAACTTCACTAAAGATCTGTATTTTGAGTGTCAAACATGAGCCCATTTAGACTTAAAAACCTCTCTGTTTTTCTCCTTCAGTTTCCCTCATGGAGGCTTTGTTTTTAATTGTTCATAGAAAAGCGTTTTTCCAACTCTTCCTGTTGCTGTGGTTTACGGATCGTCTCTCTCTGGCTCATCGCTCAATCACAAACTAACATAATACATGAAATTTTGCAGGTTTGTGTCGACCGATATCTGATCCAAGCGAAATCACGAAAGAAGAAAGAGAAATCCCTCAAACGAGTGAATATTACAGCACATTCTTCTCTTTGCATGGAAAGTACTCGTATGAAAGACAGTGAGTTTCAATTGAACGCAAAATATTTAGCTTAGATGAGTGAGCCACTATGGTGTATTTCAATCATTCGCATAATTATGATTTGCATACAAACAAGGTGCAACATTTGGCGTATAGATAAAAGGTAGGTTCAAGTGTGTGCGATGGAAATAGCTTCAGCAAATCATGTTTTTGTCATATTTTGCTTTTAGAAATCACGTGACATAAACGTCACACCAGCTTCTGTACTTCACTGTACTGCAAAAAGTGCGGAAAGGACAATTACAGCACGGCACGGCACGGCTAAGTTGCATTTCCACCAGCATAGTACCTGGTACCAGTTGTAGTGTGTGACGTCGCTAGACTGCCGGCCACTGATTGGTCAGAGTGCCGTCACAGGAAGAGACGTCCGACACAGAAATCAAGGCGAACAATGCCGAACTGTAGATCAGTTAAAAAGACTTAAGTCATTCGTCACTCGTTTGCGCGTGACGCTTTTAAAACGAAGTCACCGCCGTTTCACGTAGCCGTGCAGAGATGACTCCGCCCACGTTGGGTCTGTACTTTTTTTTGCGGTGGGGACACAACCTAAACCGTGCCGCGCGGAGGCGGGACCATAGCGGAAAAGGGCCAGTACACGGTCTGATCCGTCCTCCGGGGCGACCCCAGACTTGAAATTTTGCACACACAAATCTGACTAAAACAATTCACTGTCAAATCACTGCCTGCTAAAAATGATACATGGACTTCAAAAAGTTTGGAGTGACTGGCGGAAAACAAATAAGTTTGGAGTTAATAAGCTAACACACATAGTATAAAAGGAACGTAATAGAATTAGCCTTTAAAGCAGCTTGGTTTACAATTACACTTTGGTGTCTCCGGTTTCCGACCGAGTGAATAAATCAAAAACGCTGAGAGGAAGTGACTGCTGCACTTTTACTGTCGAGTCGGCTGCACGGCCGTGCCGCGCATTGTGGGAAAGGAAGGGTTAACTGCGGCGGCAACAATAATGAGAGTGCAGTGAGACGTGTGAACTAATTAGTCAGTCTGCTCTCTAATATTTACCCAGTTAATTATTTGTGAGCATTACTCTTGTCTTCCCCTCAGATGGCTGCCTGTGTTGTTTTTTTCCACATCATTTGTCACTGTCCACCTCTTGTGTGTTCTCATCCCTGCTTTCTGTCGCCCCCACCCCCCTCGTCCTCCACTCACCCCCCGCCCGTCTTTACCTCTGTTTGCTGTGGCAGGAGAGTGGCATTTTGGTGAACTCATGCCAGTGGATGTGTTACACCCCTGTCCTCGTGGTTGTGTGAGGTCAGCCATGATTGCTTATTCATCTGTCTGTTTGTCTAACGTTCGTAGGAAGGAAGATGTGAAAATGGCTGCTAACTTTCCAGGGGGGGTGCACACCATGGAAAGGTCAGGGTGGGGACAGACAGGTCCAAAACCAGCTGTGAGCAACGCACCCGGATGAAGACGAGTGATGTCATTCCCGACCAAAGTAAATCATCCGTAGATTATCCGTAGACCACGGATAATGGCAAGACTTTAGGAACTGTACACTTCTTTTGATGAAAGGTACATTGTGCAAGAAATGTATTGTATTGTGTCATAAAATGATCATTACTGTGTGATCAGTAATTAAGGAAACAGAAATGGTACAGCCAGATTCAATTTAAATTTCCATTCAGGGGGCCAAGCTGTTTATATTTTGGTTTGGTGTTTTCTCCTGTTGCACCCGCCCCCACCCCCCCCTCCTCTCTCCCCACCCACCCACTAACACAGCTCATAGCACATCAACATCCAGAGTGAGTCAAACGCAAGCAAGCTGTCTCCTCTCATCATGTGATAATTCTCTGCCGCTGTTTTCTCGGCGGACACACACACACACACACACACACACACACACACACACACACACACACAGACACAAAAATTCACCAAATCCGTTTGATGTTTGTGAAACTAAAACAGACGATGTGACAGTCGGGCGTGTGTCGACGCAGCAGCGTAACACCAGGGGTTCCGGTGTTTTGACATGGAACTGCAGTACCGCTTTTAAACTCTAAACCGGCATATTTAGCAAACAGCCCGTGCCAATTGATCAGAGCGCTCATCCTCTTTCTAACTCTGTGTCTTTACATGAAAACTCAAATGCTGATGCACCTGTGAAAGCGAATGGCGTCCGTCATCTGCAGTCGCCGGGGGACGGTGACACCGGAAATCTCCTAAAGGGAGAATTCCTTTACCCCCGACAGAAAACTAAACTGAAAGAGAGAGAAATGTACAGATATGAATGGACTACAGTACAAAAATGTAAAAAAAACAACAAAATGTGGTTCACATGTCTTGGCCCATGAGCAGTTGACTCGAGGACTCATCATAAGATTGCCAGACAACCAGCGGTCACCGCAGGTGGGCAGATGTTATTAACTCTGGACAAAGCCAGACCGGCTGCTTCCTCCGCTTCCAGTCTTCCAGCAACCGGCTGCTCGCTGCAGCTTTAAATGTGAGATGTCGATACGAGAGGGCTATCAGTCCTCTCATCGGACTCTCCGCAACAAAGCGAATGAAGCTGATAGTTCCCGAAAGAAAGTTGGACTCTTTCTCTCCCCGCGTCCGTCCGTCCGTCCGTCCGTCCGTCCGTCCGTCTCCGAGAGTGACGACAGCGGATGCGGGGAAAAGAAAAAAGGACAAATCTATTTTCACTTCAATTAACGCTTCACGTGTGAGAGAATGCGCAGTAGGATTGGAAGCAAGCGAGTGGGGGTGGTCTTGGTTGGTTGAAAGCAAGTCAAAACAGTAATTATTTCATTACGGTACGACAGCAGTAATATTACAATAGTGCAGTTTGCAGTGTGCTTATCTGTGGAACAAATGAGCTCCCCCCCCCAGGAGTGTCGACTGCAACACTAAGCCCCAGGTAAGGTTTGCATTGCTCCCTCTCTTTCTTTCCCTCCAACACACACACACACACTTTCCTTTGCCCTTCTCAGCTCCCTTTTTAATAGTCTCATTCATAGCACATGCAATTATTTTAAAAATAAATTTAGCACAGATAAGAAAAAAATTGGGCCTCTTGGGTGACGCAAATGACTTCCTTGTTTTTATTAGGAGACAAGGTGTTTATTAGGGGCCTTGTTGGCTTATTGCAGGAGGTTTCTGAGTTTGAGTAATTGTCCAATTAGGTGTAATTTCAGGATTGGTGCTAACCCAGGCGATTGTGCTGTAAGAGGAAGACTACCATCGGGACACACATTAATGAATCCCACTGAGACCTGTCTACCTTTAAGAAAGAGAGACTGTGTCTGCTTCTGTTTCGCCTTCCCAAATCTTTTTAACGAGGCATTATAACTGGGATTTACAATTGAGTCACAGCGCTGCAAATCCCTCCCCCCGCTTCATTGTTCCTTATTCTTTACCGTCTGTGCACCGGGTTACAAAAATAATTTATCATTCATGTTATTTCAGTTCTTTGAGCAATCACCTCTTATTCAAACAGAAAGGTTACCTTAATTGTTATGTAGCTCAGCTATTTATGCCCTGGCATAAAAATGCATGTTTGCCGCATCATGGAAAGGTCACTCATTACAACCCAAATAACTTTTTCCTCTCTGTCGACGTGGGATCCTCAAAGTGTTTGCGGGCCAGGTTTTTCAAAACGGGCTCCAGAGGTTCGCGGCACTTTCATGCACTTAAAGGAAATACAGGATAAAACAGTCATTTTAAATATAAAGCTACTGCAGGGACTGAAAACATGGGGGGGAAATGATCTGGGACACGTTTTACTTCATATTGGACGGAGCCGAGCTACTTGTGTTTCCTGTCTTCATGCGAAACTAAGCTAACCAGCTGCTTCATCTCAGCGCATACGGCAGTGACTTCCTCACTTAACTCAAGACGCAAAGAAAATCGAGCACATATGTGTGCTTCTCAAACAGCGACTCGCCAACCAATCCACGAGGTTTAATCTCCCCTTCAAAGACAGTTTTGTAGACAAAGAGAAACAAATACAGAAAGATGCGTAACAAGAGAGAAGACAAGGGAAGACAGCAGAAGCTGAAATATCAATAACAGTGTGTTTAAACTCTCGTCCAGCACGTGTTTACAGGCCTTTAAAGGTCTGGCATGAAAACACAAGCACACAGGACTCATGAGAGGTACGGTATGTGATACATGGTCCACGATACCAATAATATCGCGATACCAATAATATCGCGATACGACGATTCTGTGATAATCAATATATTGCACGACAATCGTACAGCGACACAAACACAAACGTCCGTGAAGAGTCAAAAGTGCAGGATTTCTCTATTTATTCACAACATAGAGAACAGAGTGTATAAAATCTATGTGTTAAACGTGGATGGAGACATCGAGTCGCGACACCCAGCGAGTGAAACCGGCAGGGACTTTAGAGCTCCTTCATTTGTTAATTAAAATATCGATATTTGCGTATAGATTATCATATTGCACGAGGAAGGCCGATGATATATCACCAAATCGATATTTTGACCCACCCCTACTCTCTACTCCTTTGCGGTATCCATAGACTGTAGGCTGTACCAACATTTTCTGACCACATGCTCCACATGGCTTTCACTTTCCACCCTTGCCAGGCCAGTTGGTGGCGCACTCCAGATTTGGTCGTCGTAGAAGACGACAACGAAGAAGAGGACGCGCTTTTGATGAACGCCAAATGAATTCAGCGGACTTGGAAGAGAGTGTAAGATCTAAACTGACACGGGCCGTAGGGGTGGGCGGATCGATCCAAATATCGAAGTGAAAGTTATTTCCGGCATTAATTAATGTTGTTGGTGGTCAGAGATTTAATTTAGCAGAGAGATTAAACTATTATCATATATTCAGTCAGTTGAAATAAATCTTAATTGTTTTACTGGAACTCAAAAATATACACTTAAGATTTCCAGCCTCCCTCAAATCTGAAGTACACACCCATTTGTGTATCTGTTGAAGGAAGATTAGTATTCCTATTTAGGCTACACACGGAGAGGTTATAGATTTCATTATGTTAATTATTTTTGTAAAAACCTAGATGAAAGGCAAAAGTACAAAATCATTCAATAATCAGGCATTTTCAAGTAAAAAGTATCGGTATTGGTATCGGTATCGGTATCGGTATTGGCAATACTGGCCCTGTAATTACTTGGTATCGGATTGATACCAAAATTTGCAGTATCGCCCACCCCTAACTAGCATTTTAGCATAAATGGAAGCTTAGCCGAACGCAAAAATGCTTTAAGAAGTGGCCTAAAGCTAAAGCTCCATTAGGACACAGTTGGTGGGAATAAGAAAGGACTACACAATAGAAGAGGCCTCAGTAGCATCACATGTTACACTCATATGGATGCTAGCAGCATTAGCAGAAATGTAATTGGAGGTTCACATGTGGTTTGGGTTCATATCAAGTTTGCTTTACACCCAGCTGCCCGCTGCCGCCGCCGCCGCCGCCACCGCGTCTCCGCTTCATCCCTCCTCACATTAGAGTCTCTCACACTCTCCGCCGCAACCACCGACACATCAAATCCTCACAGCGGCGGCCCACTGCTCATCTTCACACTAAACCTTGTCCGTCTTTCAGGTTTATGTCTCAACACTCCCTCAGAAATAAGCCATTTCAGAGAGATTCCCGAGCAGCCGGCGCTGCCGAGGCGTCTAACCGCAGCCGTCACCGGCTTCTTCCCTGATGCCGCCTGACATCTCAAAAGGCTGCGGGATTCAAAACAAAATCAGGTTTCCTGATCCAGCGAGAAACTGAGCTATTGGGAAGGTGCTTTTGCTAAGACTCTTTGTGACATGATGATTGGAAGTCGGGCTGAAAACTCCCTATGAATATGGATGTCACTGTTTATGCCTCAAGGAGAGGGAACAAAAAAAAAAAAACCCAAACAAGCACATACTTGACTGGTAAATATTTGTGAAAAATCTTGGGAATGCTTTTGGCAAGGTAAGCTATATATCTGTTTTGTTAGTGATAGATTATTTCTTTCCAGTGTGTGGGCTTGGACTGTCAGTTCAGACTATCTTAAAAAGGATTATCTGATGCACCTAGGTCTGATTTCAATTTGAATAGGTGGGAATTTATTTTGCGGTGCTCGATATCACAAACAAATAAGTCCCCTATAATCCAATTCCACCCCCACCAGAAAAAAAAGAATCTCATTATACTGTCCTGCTTTATGCCGGCGTGTTCCCCTCACTAACAATCCGCCGAATTCAACATCACACACACACACACACACAGCGCTTAAATGGATAGAAATGTAAGTGAATGACAGGTGATATTTTTCTAATTTCATAAGACTCCGGTAAAGAAATTCATCTGCAGACATGAATTCATTTTGAAATACCTGCACTCCATGTCTTATTTACTGCCCCTGCAATACTGAATTCACAGTGATTGAATGTGGTGGTATGAAATTAGATTGCATTGTGTGTCTCTGGCTAATAATTCCTGATGGAATAGTTCCTCACTCGGCTTGACAAGATGCACCCGGAGAGAAATATGGAGGCAGAGAGGGAAAGCTAAGGTTGCTTAGGTTCATTCAGAAGCCTGAGAAGCACAATGAATCAAGCTTTACTAAACCAAGGGAGTGGTGGTGAGGATCTGTGTGATTCGCTGTGAGAAGTGTTCTCCGAGGAGACACGCGGCGCTTCTGGCCCCGGGAAGATGCCGTGCCCTCTTCTGTGAGTGCAATGTGATGTGATGATAAGATGAGGTGTCCTGTTTAAGAGCTTGATTAATGACAGAGGATGAGATGGCCCTCTCAGCACAGCAGCGACTGTCGGGCTTTAACTGAAGCACACTTGTGTGCAGGCAGGGGAGAGTGCTCGCGGCGCTCCACTTCATCGCAGCCCAAACCTTAAATTACCAACACCACACTCGCCACAGCTCATCTTTACTTAAGGCATAATGGCAAAGATCCCGATCAATTTTCACAAGTCCATCGGAGCAGGCTCCTTCATTATGTCTGAAAACCATTCACACTGATTGATCCACGATGAGTGCACGGTATTGATAAATAATTAAAAAGCTCTCAGTTTAATTTGGGGGTAAGTAGAGGATGAAGAGTGTGGGGCGGGGGTCTGGGGCAGGCCAGTGGGCTCTTAGCTTGTGTAATGAAGCCTGGCCCCCTGCTGTGGCACGCCCCGCCTCAGCTCCCCGTCTGCCTCCCCACTTTGTCCCAGTGGACGCACGACCAGCTGGATTCGTCTGCCATATTTGCAGCGATCAATGCAATCCGGCTTGAAAGAAAATCAATAAATGGTGTCCACTTATGCCTCAGAGTGCGAGAGAAGATCCTCTGCTCGAGCAAAGTAGCAAAAACAGACACTTCGAATTTCACGAAATGTTCTGAGAAGTGGCCTCGTGGTGTCGGGGGGGAGTTCCACGTCCTTATTTCTTCATATTCCTCACACTTTCAGAATGCAACAGCATAGTTTCTCTATAAATATTGTTCCATGGGACAACAGAGCACTATTACTGGAGAGCAGGACGAACGATTTGTGGAAAACATCGAATGGAGATTTTTCTGACGGATACTGAAGTCGTGAATTTGTTCTGCGATAAGTTCAATATTCACTGTGTAATGGATTTAAATGCGATGGAGCGTTACCATGTGTCACCATAAAAACAGTCATTAGTCCATATTCTATTGCGAGGATGACGGACCTGTCAGAAGGAGAAGAATGAAATTGCACGCTTTGCGATTTGTTAATTGCATTGTTTTTAAACTGGAATTCATTGTTCAACTAAGTAACAACACTACTGCTCTCCATTGGCTCCCAGTTCATTTTTAAAACTGATAATAAGCTTTTAAATATAACTTTCAAAGCCCTTTGTGGTTCTGACATCTCCTAACCATATGAGCCTGGTCATCACTCGGACCTCCTCTCTCTGGAATAACTCCCCCATCTTCTTTTGAATCACTTTTGGCCATTTTGGAGCAGTAGCACTGCAAGGCTACGTTATGAGGTGCATGGCGTGTCGACTGTGTTGACAAGAAACAGGTTGGTAAAACACCAGAGGAACATGTGGACACTGTTATGTTTGGAGCGAGAGAGAGAGAGAGAGAGCGAGAGCTTGGCAACAAGAAGGTGTTGTCCTACACTCTGGGGTTCATCAGCTCACGGGGGTTTTTAATGTTCAGCCCACGGAATCATCCACCTCCAGCTATTGCCACCTGGCTAAACCAGTTAACACCGCAGGCTGGAGGTCACGGCTCAGTGACCCTGGTGCAAGACAGCAGCTCCTAGAGGTGTGATATGAAGCCTCTGGCGGTGTCGGTCCCAAAACCTCACCCACCGCGGAATATCACTACATGCCAATCATGGACATCGCACCTCAGCTTGAGGAGCACGGTGACTGTAAAAGTGCAACAAAGCAAGGTCAGCTGTGAGGCAGACAGGTGGACACACACACACACACACACACGGGCAGAAAACACAGAACTAAACCAGAGCATTGAGTACGTGTCCATGCATCTGCAACACGCCCCTGGTTCAGCTTCTTACTATTAGGCTTAATATTAGGATTAGCTGGTGGTTTTTCAGCAGCTATTCCAAATATTATGGCTATAAACGAACTTTAAAATATTAAATTCTCTGAGCTCTTGATTTAGTTCATGTTTACATGTGTTTTAAGTTTAGTTGTACCATCACAACAATTAGAATTCTTCTAAGGTGGCGTACGATGTGGCATCCGTAACCAAAAACAGTGGAGAAAAGCAAACGATGCTGCGTCACACTTTTTAGTGCTGATATCCGTCTAATTGATGACTTTGTGCCACATCAATCCATTATGCATAATTTAACATGGATCAAGTCCCACATTAACATAATCACCCATTGGATATTCTGCATAGTGTGACACGCCAGCGAGAAGCAGAACCCCAGCCTGAGAAGGAGTGACAGGGGAGATGCACCCTGCATGAGTTGGCAAACGCACCCATACTTTCCTTCAAACACACTCACAGACACACACACACAAAGCCAGAGAAGGCTGGGACGGGGCTGATGTTAAGATGTCAGATCTTTGTTTGCTCGAAGCCAATAGTGGGAGTCCGGTCTGAACATTTTGTGTTTGAATAAACACACGTTTGTCACACACACACACGTCGCAAACAGCTTGGAGAGTGAGGGGTGCAGCGCCGCCTGCTTAGACGCCGCCGCTCGCAGTCACTAAGCAGCTTTAGTGTCTCCTACCACTGTCCCGATTTAAAATTCATAAATGCTAATCCTTCATAATTTACAGTTTAAAAAGCAGCCCTGCTCACAGGCCCTGTGGCCACAGCACTGTCAGAGTAATTATACCAAGGAGCCAAGAATGGACAACTACCAGAGACTTCCAACAGTCAAGAAATCTCCCTCACTGGCACCAGACCCAATTACTCCAAATACCTAATCATCAGATTATCGAGTCATTCTCCAGTTCAATGTGGACAAAGGTGCCAACTGGGTGTTATGCTTTAGACAGGTGAGTAAATAGCAGAAAAGCTGCGACATGCCTGTTTCTTAATGAGCGGCCCATGCCAAGTCATTTTTATTAGCCATTTCATTTCATTTGTGGCCCCAGCAATTTGCCTTTTACAAGGTGACCGGGTCTTTCCTCTTCCGCTGGTGTTGCACGGGTGATTTGCTGCCCTCACTGATTATCGACACCCAGCGTAAATGTGTGTGCCTACGATTGTGTGTGTGGGTATACACGTGTTTTTGTTATCGGGAACATTTCAGGTACAAACAGTGAACTTGTAAAGGCCCTGGTTTACTGCGCTGCGAAGTGCGCGGCACATATCGCGGACCCTGGTATAGCGTCCTGTAGTATCCGCCTTCACCATCAGGTCCACCAAAGAAGAAGAGAATGATGCTACAGCGCCCTCAGACACAGCTCTCGTTGGGAGGAGGAGAGACCGGGGGTTCGAGGGTTGCCAGGTTGAGGCTCGAATGACTATCCTTAGCAGGACTACTTCTTCTGTCGCACCCAATTCCCTCTTTGCACACTTTTCCAAAATCTGGTGGTCATGCGCACAATGTGCATTGGGTCTGTGTGACCCATGGCCTTAAGGACCAGCAGTCTTCATGGGGGCCAAAGCCTAGTCCGTAATACTCTGGTGGGGCAGAAATTCAGCACCCAACGCCCTCTTTGCCCGCATTTCCATAATCTGGGCCTCACGTGTAGCCTGTGCATTGTGTGTTGATGACACAATTCGCACCATTACATGTCATTTACATTGCACCATGCGTGCATGTGCGCGGATGTGTACCAGGGCCTTAAGGACCGGTAGTCTTCATGGGGACCAAAGCCTAGTTCTTATTAGATAGATGTAAGATTTGAGGTTAAGGTTAGGGTTGGACTTGCAGTGTCTTAACAAGAATAGCTGTGCAAACCTGTGTGTGCACTTGTATTCTTCGCCACTTGAGGATCCTTTCTGTTATAAACACTGACCTTGTCAGAGGCAGTAGCCCTCATGGAGACCAAAACTGGTCCTAATGAGGTGAAATGAGGAGAAACTGGTTCAGTTCGGACCAAACATTCTGAATTGTGGTCAGGTTAGAGTTAGAGCAGGGGTGTCAAACTCATTTTTGTTCAGGGGCCACATACAGCACAATTTGATCTCAAGGGGGCCGGACCCCATCCTTTTCTCCTTTGTTTTACATTTAATGAAGGATAATTTTACAAAACATGAAATTTCTTGAGAAATATATGTGCAATTTCAACAATATCATGCGTAAATTTACTATTTACACAGCACACTGGATCTATAAAGGCACAAACATTTAGTCACGGGTATCTGGAGCATTTGACATTATGTTTAGATTAGTGTGAAATTTTAACAAATTCATCCTGTGGGCCGGATTGGACCCTCTGGCGGGCCGGTTCTGGCCCCCGGGCCGTATGTTTGACACCCCTGAGTTAGAGTTAGACCATTCGATGTTTATGGTTAATCCTTTGTCTAGGATGTGCAAATGAATGGAAGTCAATGCAGAGCCCAGCTGCACAAACCTGTGTGTGTGTGTGTGTGTGTGTGTGCATCATTGATAAATGGATGCCTCTAACTGGGAAGGTGCCAGTTTCTAAACCAAATTATTTGTCCTTGCAGGGAAAACACATTAGTTTAGAGGCAGATTATATGTTATTCTTTCATCTAAGGTCACTAATAGAAAGCCATTATCAAAATGGTCTGATTTCGCTGTAATGGTGCACAATAACACCACTAAACCAATGAAGGTCCAGTGAAAGGCCCCTGCTTTACAAGTAGAAGCTCTCAGTGCTAAATGGCTCGCCATCCTTTTAAATGCATAATTTAGTAGCTATCTCAAATATTGATTCATCTCTTGTCCTGATGCACTATGTGGTCGTGAAAAGAAGTATAGACACATGTAAGAGAACGGGATGTTTAGTCACTTGTGATTATTTAACAGCCAAGTGGATGACATTGTTTTCGTCGGCGCGGCGCGACCCAGCCTTCTGTCTTTACACGATAGATACGGATGGCGGCTCGAACAGACTCGAATAAAAACTGGTTGGTTTATTAAGGCGTCAACGCAAGAAGAGAAAGAGGATTCAATTCAGATGTGTGTTGATGGCTTTTTTGTGGTTCAACTTAAAAAAAGGAAAGAACACGTACTTTAAAAGCTAATATTTCTCTGGCTTAGAAGGCCCACAACCCCAGATGACGCCTGAGCGCTATATCACAGCAACACTCATCTTTAAGTGAAAGACATCAAGGTTCTATTAGATTCCATTAGGACGACTGCACTGGACATCGTGTCACAAATCCCGAGCCTGAAAGTTCCTCGGTCTTGTCTCTGTAACCATAAGCCATGAGGGATGACTCGCTCATCACTCAGACGTCGCTTTCATTTCTTTATGTGCCGTATATCTGCAGACGATCCCACTGATACACTGACGCCTGCATGTGTGACTTAAAGCCTTGTTTTAGTCGCAAACGCATAAAAAGTTCAAAGCAAGCGCGATTGAAAATGATGTAAAAACGATTTGACAGCGTCGCCGTGCTCTTTTTTACATTAGAACAAATGACTCCATGTTGGGGTGAATGTTGGTCAACAAAACACAGGGTGTTGACAGTGGAGGATGTTGTTTGGTTCCCGACTGAAACCCATTGTTTCATGAGACCATGAATTTTTCATAAACACGTTTTCTTGGAAGCACGGCACGTCCTCTGTCTTTAACGAGTGACTTATTTTGTACCAAAAAACAAGTTAGAGCTAGATTTGCTACTTAAATTCAAGCCAAACTATAATTATGCTCTTCCATAAGCATGAGAATGTCTTCAATATTGCAGCCATGATGATTACGGGCCTTGGTCTGGTACTTTCAACCAACAGCAGCACAGCAGAATATCATTCAACTAAGTGTCCTTTAGGCAAATATACAATAATAAACAAGCATCTAAGATAAATTTAAACAAATTAAATCTATTTTGTTTTTCCTATTCATTTATACAAAACCTTCCTTTGTGCTCATTCTAAAATGAACACAAAAAAATAATTCTTTTATCCAGAAAATGCATTTTAGGGTAAAAATGATCTGTATACATGAATGCACATCTTTTTTTTTGTGTTGTAAATAGTAAAAATACACGGGACAGCCCGTGGCCAAGTGGAAAGAGAACTTGACTTGTAACCAGAGGGTCGCCGGTTCAAATACTTTCCCTAAGGGGATTAATAAAAACTAACTTAACTTATATATAGAAAAATATAGAGCATTCTATAACAGAGGAAGGCCTATCATCATTAACAATTAAAAACACACAAGCCCCAGTAAGTCCCTAAACTACTAAGCCCATGGCCAAGAGGAAAGAAATTGGGCTTGTAACTGGAAGGTCGTTGGGCGGGCCCATGAGCAAGGCACCCAATCCCCCAGTGCTGCCCACTGCTCCTGCGTGTGTGCAATACTAATTCTAATACCACCAATCCAATAGGGGTGGGTTAACCAAAGCATTTTATATGAGCATTTTATATAGTGTTAGATTGGTGCATATCAACAAACAAACACAGATCCATGTCACATGTCTCTTAAAGGCTCATATCAGCAAATATTGACACCTAACTAACACAGTGTATCCACTGGGCTTTAGATCTGTTGCATGCACTTGGTTTGGAGACAGAATATTTGACACAGACCAGAAACCCCATCGTTATTATGCGCGCAGACACACAATAGGCTCAAACAGCACTAACGTTTTTTACCACCTACACAAGAATAATATCAAACAGTACAGTTGAGTGCTCAAAACAAAGCCCAGACTCAGACTTTACAAGAGGCTTCCGCCTGTCGTGCACTCACACGGCAAAGAATTATGAAGATAGAAGCGGCTGTTGCAAACTGAAAGGCCCCCAGTTTGCTCGTTTATGAGAACAGGATGTGATTTTTGGTCTTGCAGTATGGCACAGCTGCACGTCTGGATTCACAGCGACAAACTATTACTCGATTTGGGCCAGAGTGAGTGTGGACATCCTTAGTTACATTAGTGGAGTTGAAGTGTTGTCTTGTCACTGTGCTGTATGAACTATATAGCGAGTAAGTAGCCGGGTTACTCACTGTATATATATGGTACATACACAATGAACTGTAGGGTCACAAATGAGCAGCAGCCAGCAGGTTGAATCCATGTCAGTGTGTCCCTGTACACAGGCTGCCTATAGTGACCAGTGTCAGGTAACAATCTAATGATGTTGGGCCTCTTCAGTTTCCATTGTGCTTTGCTGTGTCTGCTGCTCTTTATGACACTCCTCACCTGATGTTTGGCAAAGGAATCTTGTCCTGCGTCTCTAACTCTGTTCGCTTTTGTCTCAAGTGGTAATCATGAGTGACGGCACCCTTAAGAATATAAACTCCTGTTTTGGAGCCTCCAGAATCGTGACGTATAGCCAACACCATGTTGACGTTTTGTAACTGTATGTTCGTCAAGTAAAAGTACCTCTATTTTGCTTACATTTTACTTAAGTACAAGTAAAAGTACTGCTCTAAAATTTAAAAGAGTAACTTGTCCTAAACTGTACTCTGAGTAAAAGCTACTTTGTTACTTTTTAACAAGGGTTTTTCTTATGTCACGCAAAAAGGACAAGGGACGCAAATGTAACATGACTTGTTTTTCCAGTCCTCGTCACTCACCTGTCCCAGTGGTTCACCTGTCCTCTTCACTCATCTGTCGCAGTGGTTCACCTGTCCTCGTCACTCATCTGTCCCTGTCATTCACCTGTCACTCATCTGCCCTCTTCACTCATCTGTCCCAGTGGTTCACTCCTCTGTCCTCGTCACTCATCTGTTCCAGTGGTTCATCTGTCCTCGTCACTCATCTGTCCCAGTGGTTCACCTGTCCTCGTCACTCATCTGTCCTCTTCACTCATCTGTCCCAGTGGTTCACCTGTCCTCGCCTCATCTGTCCTCTTCACTCACCTGTCTTCGCACTCATCTGTTCCAGTGGTTCACCTGTCCCCACTCATCTGTCCTCTTCACACATCTGTCCTCGTCACTCATCTGTCCCCATCATTCACCTGTCCTCGTCACTCAGCTGTCCTTGTCACTCACTTGTTCTCGTCAGTCACCTGTCCTCTCCAATCACCTGTCCTCTTCACTCACTCATCCTCGTCATTCACCTGTCCTCGCCACTCATCTGTCCTCGTCATTCACCTGTCCTCGCCACCCATCTGTCCTCATCATTAACCTGTCCTCGTCATTCACCTGTCCTTGTCGTTCACCTATCCTCATCATTCCAGTGTGTGATTAATGATATTTATTTATCTTACTCAAAAACGGATGTGATTTCAAACATAGTGAAGTACAGTAAAAAAAAAAACATATTTAAGTAAAAGTAAAATTACACATTTTAAAAATGACTTTAAAAAGTAAAAATACACAACAAACCTACTCAATTACAGTAACCCGAGTAAATGTAATTCATTAGCCTACTTTCCACCTCTGGTCATCTGCATCACCTGCAACCCGGCTCATACTGGATTAAACCGATTACGTGATATTTATGGTTATGGATCACGTTGCATTTAAGTCGCTGTCTCTTTGACCCACAGTTTGTTTGGTTGAGAAAGGCAGCACTGATCCAGTTTGCCATCACGGCAGTTACACTTTAGTCTTACAATGATGAGCTCACTTCATGAAACGGACCTGAGGTCTATTACTATCACTGTGTAAATAAGCAGCATCGAAATGACAGCACACTCGTACATCTCCTCCAGAACACATCATGGCTTCTAATGTGTCAGATTTGTGGCGCCGCAATTTCACGACCAAATAGCTTGTAGGAGTGATAAGAGTTTCATTATTGCACAAACAAATCAAAGACACCGAGGAGCATCATTCATACAAAAAAAATTCAATATTTCACATGTTTTAATTTAGGTGTTCAACAAAGCGACGGAGAGACGGAAGACAGAGCGGGAAATAATGGAAAAGGTGGGAATAAGTGCACAAAGAAGGTGGCTTTTCAAAGGATATTGCTTTTAGTCATTTCAGTTGTGTGTGCAATTTTGAAAACTAAAATGTAATCTAAACAAACGACGCAAGGAGAAAAGACCTGCCCAAGGCTCTGTCCCACACTCCAGCTGAATGTGGTGTGTTAGTCGTTTTTAGCTTTGCCTCATTTCCATCAAGTTTCAGAAGGTTAATGTGTTGTTTGCAATCTGTCGATTCTGGTCAATTTAACAGACGCGTATTTTATCGACGGAAACACTTATTGTACATTACACACCTTTGACGACGTGAACTATGCCAAGGCCAAAACATCTAAATCTCTTTATTTTCCCCTCTGCTTTTTTTTCAAACTCATCATTCAGCCTTGTGCACACAGAGGGGGACAAAGCGTCAAGACTCACCAAAGAGTAAGCAAGTTCAACCGAGAGGGAGGAGGGTTGCATCTGTACGATGGTTCGAATCATATCAGAGAAGCAGAGGTAAAACAGAGGGTAAATAGAGTTCGAATAAATATGTAATTGCGATTATTTTTGAGGAAATGGTCATTTTTACATCATCATTATTCTGATTTTCATTCAAAAAAAAGGTATTTAAAATAACCACTGTGTGATATTTGTGCAGCTCTGTGAGAAACAAAGATGTTCCCTTCAGTCTGAAATGATATTCTGACACACTTTGGCACAATAACACACATTTATTTATTAGAATTCTGATTAATTGTTCAGCCCTAGACGCAATGTAGGATTTCATATCAATAGTCCTTTTTATATGTACTCTATTGCCTTGTGTGAGCTTTTCTGTCTTTTACTTATTCTGTCTTTAATCCATTATTCTGTACATCACTTTTGTCCACTGCGTTTGTTTTGAAGTGCTTTACAAATAAGGTTGGATTGGATCATTTCAAAATAAAAGCGCTTGCTTTAATATGAAACAACTTTCACAATAATAAAAAAAACATATTTATGATGCAAATGTAATCAATTAATAAAAAAAAAAACATACAGAAATTACTTTTTACAAATTGATGGCCACATGAAATCAATTGGAGGGCCACATGTGGCCCCCGGGCCGCCACTTTGAGACCACTGGTTTAGAACATAAATAAAGTGGTATTTCAGTATTGAATAGTTTTCTCTTTTCAGTATGTTTTTAGGCATATTCAGACTCAAAGAGAGATGGTGTATTCTCACGTATTCTCGTTCAAATTTATAATTACTTCTTATTATTTAAAGGTTTTTATGCTGGAATAATTACGCCATTAACCGAGGCAGTAACGGCGGCAACACTGTGAGTCTACATTCACTGCTCAAGACACAGTGCACATGCAGCAGTATATTATACAGTGCCTTCCTTTGATCTAGTTAGTCTCCTAGGCATTGGTAATAGACCCATCACAATTGGGGGAAAAAAAATGGGAAATTGCAACACATTTCAATAAAAGTAATTGGTCCTCACGCAGACAAAAACAGCCGCACATTTGCTGTCACCATGTATACGGATACGAATGTAATTACCTTCTCTGTGAAGCCCGTCTCCCTCTCTCCCTCCTGTGCTCTTGTATGATTATGTTTTGCTGTCTGTGTTATCTGTGCGAGGAGGGCGCTGCTGCGCTGATTAACAAATAACTGTGTGATGAGGCCAACAAAGTCCAGTTTGTGGCAAACTAGACTCTGTGTATTTGGACGGGAAGCCGAGGCCTTCTGGGAATAGAGAAAGTGCTTATCAAGTAATGTCATTTCTTTTACAGCCAGAGGGCCTGATTTGTGCTGTTATATTATACATTTAAGCCACATTTCCACTGCAATATGGTTTAACTCTACACCTCCACTCTCACATCATTTCAACATTAGGATTAACCACCGCGGGTGGACGTGTAGCAGGCCATTCAGAACGGCACAGTTTGACTCTTATAACGTAATTAGTGCATCTCTAGGAGGGTCTCTCTATCTTTACCTGCAGAATGTGCCGGGGTAAAGTGCAGTCACTTTGATGATAAAAGGGATAAAAAGGCAGCAATAAGGTGGAATGTTGAGCGGCGCGAGGCTGATGTGAGCCAGCCAGCAGAGGTCTAATTGGATGAAGGAACCCTGTTGCATGAGGCGTTCTTCCCTGAGAGTGCGCAGACATTATGAAAACCTCCCACGCTGCTTTCAGTTGATTCAATTAATTTATTTTCCTGTTAAACTGATTGAAATATTGCCTCGTTTCCAATAACGTGAAGACACGGCTTCAGGGAGTCGATCGCTGACGCGGTTCTTGCCCGTGTCCTCGCCCTGATCCCAAACAGAAAGCGCAGGAAGCACCACACGCGTGCGTCTCCATGGTGGCCGAGCCCAGGCTCGGCTGCGAGTGATCCCACTCGGTGTTACCCCTTCATCTCTTCCATGTTTGGCGCGCGCTGCCTTTCTGTTTTGACCGGGTTTCCGAGCGAGCCTTTAACTGATCGCCGTGCCTCGCTGTGGCCGAGGAGAAAACACCGGCTCACACAACGGGCAGAGGATCAGAGGAGGTGGGAGAGTGAATAATGTGTCAGGTGCTCCGGATGAATTAAAGTGCAGTGCAGGGCTGTGGAAATACCTCTGTGTGAGGCCCTAATCAGCTGCAAACAAGGGAGGGATGGGGGTTGGGGGGGGGAGGGGGGAGCTTTCGTTCCTGTAACTAATCATTTGCGGTTTCCCAATGCAGTCAGCCAACGCCAAAGGCAGAGACTAATAAACTGGGAGGCTGTGTAGATTTATAAATGATTAATTAAGGGGCCTCCCACGGGCGCTACAGCAGCTATAAGCAAAAATATTAATTAGTTGAGATGAGACTTAAACCAACAGGAACGCATTCCAGCCATGTTGGAAAGCACGGGGTGGGGGAGTCACGGCCGACAAAGAGGGCCCTCACCGCCACGCCACTGCAAGGTGAGGGGTTGAGGGGGCCGTGTTGAATTTGGCCGGTGGATAACGAAGAGTTACACAGAGTGTCAAACACGCGAGTCCTTAGTACTGATGACTGAGTGACTTAGAGGGTGAGGATTGGGTCTGAAATGAGTTCTTGACTGCCTCAAGTATCGCTGAACACCCCCCCCACACAGACACACACAG
Source organism: Solea senegalensis (assembly GCF_019176455.1). NCBI lineage: Eukaryota > Metazoa > Chordata > Actinopteri > Pleuronectiformes > Soleidae > Solea > Solea senegalensis. The sequence goes on along the minus strand of NC_058027.1, from coordinate 2,898,683 downwards.
ACACGCAGCTACATTACCAGCTCTGGTTGCCTCTCTCTCTCTTCATGCCTGCCCTTCTGGGAGGTCTCTAAAGCCTCCCTCCTCTGCTGCTTTTCCATGAATGTCAAGATGCCGAGTTTAAATTCCTGTATATTAAACGGGAAGCGTCGAGTTTACCGTGAATCGAGTGAAAAGAAGTGGGAAATTTCATGGCGCTCAATGTCACGACGGGGTCCCCGCTCCTCCCTACAATCCACTGGGAACGCGGCGGGCTGATTTCCCCCGAATCGTCACCCGGGAACATGTCGCGAGACGTGACCCGTCCAACAGAGCCAGAGAGTTTGGTTTCCTGGTGCTGAAGCTGCGCGTGTCATCATCGCAACCGGCGGGGGGAGAAAAATGATCCCCAAAAAAAAAATAAAAACAAAAAGATGTAACTGACAAATTAGTGGCAAGGGGATCCAATACATATTTCTTTCATGATTTCCACAAACCCAACATTAGTTTCTGTCAGAAATCCAATATCGTACTATTTGAAATCACATATCAAGTCAGTGACATATGGCCCCCTCCAGTCTGCAATCTGAAGAATAATGTGGCTTGCCCCTGCTTACTTACACATAGTACTCACCGTAGGAGAAACTAATGAAAAACAGCATGGGACGGTAATACCTCCACAAATGACACTTTTCCACCCCATTCTTTCAGAAATTGTGAAAATAAAAACACTGCAATAAAAATGAAACCAATACAGTACGAGACAGCCGGAGTGGAATACAATTACAGAAATATGAATTCATTTGTAAAGGTCATGAGTCCCTTTCATAGGCCTCGGTGATGAGAGCAAAAACCACTGCAAGCACAAGCTGTGCCAACTCATATATTATCACAGTTAGTAAAAAAAAGAAAAAAATGGATCAGACCTGTAAGACAAATAATCAAAGCTACACTTTATAATCAGGACTGTACAGGATGAGATTAACAATCACCTGGCTCCACCGTGGATGAATGAAAATATAATCCATCCAAAGAAAAGGTGGAGGCAGGACTCCGGCGTGAAGTGACTACACTTCAACACCCCCAACATGTCAATCTTTACTCCAGTGTCAGGTTAAGGAGAACGAGCCTCAACTGTTTTCATGTTTTCAGCCCAGAATCACATGAAAAGACTCGGAAGAGGAAAAATTAGGTCCAAGTAGACACTCGAAGAAAGGGGCAGACGTTCCTGTAAGCCGTCATAAATGACTCGCTGGAGGGCCAAGCGCTGGCGGCGCTGGCGACGGCGGCGCGGTGCTTCAGAAGTCAATGTTCCCAGTATCTACAGTCAAGGGTGAATACATGTTTTTAGATTTCATAAATAAATATTTCATTTAACTGTCAATGGCAGAGATTCCCTTTCATGTCACTGGGGTTTTTGGACGGCTCAGTGTTACATGTGCAGACTACAGGCTACCAGCAGGAGTGGAGACAGAAAAGGCTTCCAAACGAATGAAAGGCATGAGGCAGAAAATACTGATGTGATTGCAGAGGCCGTCCGGGCTGAAGTGGAGTGACATTTGACAACAATTAGTGTGGCGCTTTGAGCTGTGACAGGCAGGACTATAGACAACACAAAGCAAACTCTGGCCCTCGACTTCACAGGAGGATGAGGCCGCCGCCGCCGCCACCGCCGCGTGCAGCGGCTGCATCACAGAACCAGAGCCGACATGAACGGTCGAGCGTTGGCGTCGACAACATTCACACGCGTGACACTTAAGAGTTCTAAACTTTCATGATGGAACAGCACGCTGATGTGTAACGAAACAACATGGAAATGTGACCAAAGAAGTGTAAATAAAGGATTTGTATTCAGCACAATGGTTTATAATTAATCATTACAACTGTAGAAAATGTGTGAATATGTTATATGACAGATACAAACAATACATGAAGGTCAGGAGACGACACATCATCATCCATCTGTGAAATCCAATCCATTTTTACATAGAAACAATTTAGTGTGTTTGCCTAATCCCCAAATCTGCATTTAAAAAATGAACGCAGTTATTTGTTTACTCCCGGTGGCGACTGACCTTTAACCTTTGGTCACGTGTGCAGGCAAACCGAGACATCCTGGTTACAGGGCAGGACGGACTTTGAGGCGTAAAGTTTCATTTTTAAAAAGTTACCCGACGGCTTGTTGGACGTGAGGTCTAATTTTATTGATTTATTCAACCTGCACTTGGTTCTGTTATTATTTCTATTTCCAGAATATAAGAAAGATGCCTTTTTTGGCATTTATTTTCGCAATTAATCGCGAATAATTACAGAAAATCATGCAATTAATTAGTTGTTGACAGCAAATATAGAGATAATAACTAATAAACATGAATTACCCAAACAAAGTACAATAAGACTATAAAAAAGTAAAAAAATAGAATGTATAATGTACATTAGAGATAGTTTCCAAACTATATACAGTATAATTTAATTCTAAACAAAGATAGAACATGGGAAATGATATTGGTATATACTTTGCAGTATAATATGTATAATATATATTAAAAATCTTAGGATGTAATTAGGAGGAAATGAAATATCACTCGTTCTGCATTCAGAAATACACACTGCAATGTAACTGTTTGTGTCACGACAATGACTCAAAACAAATTTAGGCAATAATTGAAATGTAGCATTCAATTGCCCTTGCAAATAACCACCAGCCATCACGTGAACACATTCTCTCCCCCTTTCACTAACAACTGAGGAACCAGACCTCAGACACACAAACATGGACACACACACACACACAGACACACACAGATGTAAGGTGGGAGAGACCTTTGAAGGTCTCACAATAGCACATTTATCCACAAAATTAAAAATGGTGATTGATCCGTGGAATATTAACGGTCAACAGTGTTTTTCATTAAGTTGGGAAGGGGAGCGAGGGGAGGCATTCTGGCAGGAGAAAGAGAGCAAAAGCTTTATTTAATGCAAATCCTCTACTGTAAAATGGCCCAAGAGAAATGTAAATACAAGACTCCAATAACGCGACAGCACACTAATCATATTTACAAACTATATTAAATCTGCTCATTGTGTTTGCCTTGCTGAGGATTGGCTACCATGTAATTGTCATTGTAACCAGTGTTGGCTTATGGGGAAAATTTAACTGCAGTGATATAAGGTGACTAGTAGGATTATTATTACTTTATTATGACCCGGTATATGTTTATTAAAACAATTTGTCATGCAGAGCAGGAGTGGGGAATGGAAACATTAAATCCTGCTCCACTTGGGCCGCAGAAATGAGTTACAATAAAATGAATGGCGGCGCGGCCCGAGCTGACACCGGAGTGCTACGTAATAACCCGCTGCTTCGTTTCATTTGCCGATCATTTCCTGTTGAGCCCTCGCCATTAAACATACATGCTGGGGATTAGTGAAATAGTCCTGTGACAGCCGTTGTAGTGCAGAGTGTGTGAGTCTCTCTCTGTCTGTGTGTGTGCAGATGTCTGAGTGCGTTTGGCTGGAAACGTCGCCGAGTATTTGATCTTGAAAACACTGGTGTCGTGGCAATATGCCACAGTGTGTTTATATTCCTGCTTGTGCTGTTATGAGAGACGAGATATTAGGGCAGAGAGTGAGCCAGGCTGAAGTCTGAGGAGGAGGCGTTATTTCTCTGAGTAGCCAGGACGGGCGAGATTAGCCTGTCACTTCTGTCTCCAATGACTCCGAGGCTGTAAGTTTAGCTGGAGAAGTAAATGCATTAACGCCGAACAATGCCCTTCGTTCCCCTTGCGGCTTGTTGTGTGTTTGTGTGTAAAGTGTGTACTGATTATTTACCTTGAATGGCACATTTCCACCCACCCTAATTGCCATAAGAGAAACAGATTTACATTTTAAACGCTGTTTACTGTCATCCCCATCGTCGCTATCAACATCACGCGCAATTACGGGCTACACCATCTCATTTTCCATCAACTTCAAACATCATTTCCAGATAATTAACCAAATAAATTAACGTGTTTACATCCACCTCTGGTATGCAAAGCGTTTCATGGACGATTCCCGCCGTCTTATCGGTCCACACAGATCTGATGTTTTTGACGTTTACACCTCGTCGTCCCTCACGTGAAGCAGAAGCTTTGCCGGTTTCTGTTGTATTTTGTATTTCGGGAGAATAAAAGCGATCCATTTCCTTTTTTTTAATCTGCAAATGAAAACAAGTGAATGGAAATGCACTCACACCCGTAAGAGGAACGTTGTTGTCGAGGACAATTAAGCTAAATGTCCCGAGTTGAAACATAACACACTCAGCTAAATATGCTGATGAACTATCAGTGGATAAAAGCTCATTGGTGACTGGTGTGCAAACACAGAGGTCTGCACAGCATGAAATCATCTATGTTTGTAATCTTATCCCAGACACGGGGACTGGAAACAATCTCACCTGATATTGGGCATTTTAGATTCCTTATTTAATCTTTACGCGATGTAACTACGAACAGAAAGTTGGCTTAACGCGATCATTTTTACTAATAAAGGAAGATTCAGCCTTGGTCCATTATCGGTCATCCACTACATGTTAAGATATTGAAGGCCTGAAAAACCTAAAAAAACAGGTACTATCACTAATGGAAAAGCAACACAAGCGTGATTTTCTAATATTTTTACAGTGCAGAACATTATAAGTAGATTTCAAACTTAATGATACATCAACCTAAATAATTCAGCACCAGGGCTCACTGAAAACCAGAACCCTAACCACCCCAAAAATGTGTTTTTTGTTTGTTTCTTTTGCACATCCTGTACAGTGACAAAAAATAACACATCCACAGATTGAATTAAGTGTAATTATGTGTGTGTTTATGTCTTTCACTAATATCCTTGCAAGGTTTATTATTAGTCGCGTAACTCTGTCACTCTTTCTAACTTCATATTCTCTTTCTCGCTCTGGAATTTGCAAGTTATGTGATTAAATGAATAAGTCACAGGAAAAACAAAAGACACTATTCAAAATAACCCGATTGAATCTCTGCTCTGTGAATCCCAGAGTATTGTGTTGTGTTTTTGAATTTACTGGACACCAGTTATGCCAACAAAGCCCGGCTTTTCCATCCAAATGTTTCCTTATTACACAGGACACACAAATAAACCAGCCTCTAATTCCTCAGTAATTAAAAAAATAAGCCTGCACTCGCCATTACATGACTCAGTGTGCTGTGATAGGCGGAAGAAAATGAAACCGTGTGAGTTTGCCGTGTTAATCCTTTCATAAAGTGTTTGAGGGAACATTGCGATCACACGCCATCATTCACCAAGTTGTACTTTCTCTCTTTCATTATCATCGTAACACAGTCGCAAAAGAACGGAGTTATTGCCATGATATAGATTCGTGAATCGACACACGTCTTTATTTCAAACGTGTAAAATAAACACACACACTAACTGTATATGAAAATATATGTGTTTAAAGGTCCAGTGTGTTAGAAATAGTGACATCTAATGGTGGCAGACTGTAACAAACAAAGGACTAATCTGCACTTCAGCCTCAAAATGATAAATACACAGAAAATGGCTGTAACTAAAGTATATATTGTGCTATATAGAGCACAATATTGATCTCAAAGTGATTTTACACCTATAAATTAAGCTATAAATTAAGATTCCAAAAACACACCAACAACAAAGAGATGTTAGCAGTCTTCAACAACCACCGACTTGTTGTAAGTTTGTTTATTATAGGCTTTTTTTTTTATATAGGCTCCTGCCTATATTATTGACTCCTGCATTCTGCATCTCTAACAGTGATTCACATGAATAAGGAGTACAATAATCTGAAATCCGAAATAGCACGCTATGAAAGTGATTGTGCCATTTTTGCAAAATTACTGTCCAAAAAGTGTCTTAGTCAGACTAATGTGTTGACATGACAATATTGTTGTCTTAGTCAGACTAATATGTCGATAAAACAATATTATTGTCTTAGTCCGACTAATGTGTTGATATAACAATATTGTTGTCTTAGTCAGACTAATGTGTTGATATAACAATATTATTGTCTTAGTCTGACGAAAGGTCAGTTAAAAAGATTTAGCAATCCCAAAAACATGGGTTAATCTCCAACAATTACCAGGGAAATGTCTAAAATCAGTATTTAACAGAGGAGTCTGGTGTATTGACACTCGTTTGTGTGTCGCATGTAAAACGCAGTCACCGCAGTTTCACGCAGCCGTGCAGCACTGACTCCGCCCACGTTGAGCAGTGGAGAACCTAAACCGTGTTGTGCCATGCCGTGCCGTGGCGAGGCGAGCCAGGACCATAGTGGAAAAGGGCAACACTGGACATTTAAGGCTATAAATTAAGATTCCAAAAACACACCAACAACAAAGAGATGTTAGCAGTCTTCAACGACCACCCGACTTGTTGTAAGTTTGTTTATTATAGGCTTTTTTTTATATAGGCTCCTGCCTATATTATTGACTCCTGCATTCTGCATCTCTAACAGTGATTCACATGAATAAGGAGTACAATAATCTGAAATCCGAAATAGCACGCTATGAAAGTGATTGTGCCATTTTTGCAAAATTACTGTCCAAAAAGTGTCTTAGTCCGACTAATGTGTTGATATAACAATATTGTTGTCTTAGTCTGACTAATGTGTTGACATGACAATATTGTTGTCTTAGTCTGACTAATGTGTTGATATAACAATATTGTTGTCTTAGTCAGACTAATGTGTTGATATAACAATATTATTGTCTTAGTCTGACTAATGTGTTGACATTACAATATTGTTGTCTTAGTCAGACTAATATGTTGATAAAACAATATTATTGTCTTAGTCCGACTAATGTGTTGATATGACAATATTGTTGTCTTAGTCAGACTAATGTGTTGATATAAAAATATTATTGTCTTAGTCTGACTAAAGGTCAGGTAAAAAGACTTAGCAATCCCAAAAACATGGGTTAATCTCCAACAATTACCAGGGAAATGTCTAAAATCTCAATATTTAACAGAGGAGTCTGGTGTATTGACACTCGTTTGTGTGTCGCATGTAAAACGAAGTCACCAGAGTTTCACGCTGCCGTGCAGCACTGACTCCGCCCACGACATTTAAGGCTTTAAATTAAGATTCCAAAAACACACCAACAACAAAGAGATGTTAGCAGTGTTACGTGTTGTAACTTTGTTTATTATAGGCTTTTATAGGCTTTTTTTTTATATACGCTCCTGCCTATATTATTGACTCCTGCATTCTGCATCTCTAACAGTGATTCGCATGAATAAGGAGTTCAATAATCTGAAATCTGAAATAGCACGCTGTGAAAGTGATTGTGCCATTTTTGCAAAATTACTGTCCAAAAAGTGGTGGTAATCTAATGGACAATTAGTTTTTAAGTGAGGTCGCATGGCTCAGTCCTCGTTTCCTAATGTCTGCTGCCCACCCCTCATCAGTTCACTGCGCCCCACATACAAAGCCTCTTATGACCACATTAATGCAACTAATTACCATGTCAATCACAAGTAATGCTTATTAATTGCCCCTCAGAAAGGGGCTATTTCAAACAGCGAGTAGTGCCTTTAAAAGCCCGTTGAAAGCCTGACTGTAGGGTAAGTTATGAGAGAAAGAGTGCCATGTTTCAGCCCTACTGCTGGCATTAGTCAATCTGCTGTCCAGATGTCTTCCACAGGTGACAGCTGCAATAGCTTAACAAGCAAATTAATCATGGAGCTTTTGTGGCGCTTCATTTTAGGGAAACTCATTTCGTTTCATAAAATGCTTCATCTCGTGTGAAAAATGACAAATTGCAGCCGTGGAGTGATGTTGAGGACCAAGCAGCCGGCTTTCATTTCTATAGCATGCCTGCGAGGTGCTGAAGAAAAGAGAGGCAGAGAGATAGAGTGCATGGAGAACTGGGCCAGAACCAGCTACTCGGTAATGAAGCCCAGCTCTGCCCCTGTGGGCTCAAGTTCTGACGAGCCTCACAGGTGGCTCAGTCAGATTAAAACGCAGCATGCTTATGAGGACTCGGCTTTGAATGAGGGGATACACTCTGTGCTCTGTCACTCATTGTCCTGAAATTGCAGCATGAAACACTGGTCAAACACGCGTCTACTTTTGATTAACACCACGATGGCCTGCTGTATATTAATGTCCTTTTTTGTTTTGTGCGTGATATTTTACCTTGCCGTCTTGTGGTGGTTGTTATATGTACCGTATATGTACATTTTACTTTAAAAGCAGGAGGCCAAAACTGTTTTGAGTTGGCAAGGGACCGTCATTCCATGAATAACCACAAGATCTGTCATTTCACTGCTCAAAAAGGAACGTTTTACTTTGATGCACACAGTTTGCCTCCACATTCTAACCACCACTCAAATTCTTTGAACCGTGACCTCAACTGTGCCATGACTGTAAGTTGTTATTGTGCCCGACATCAAACCATAGCCAGAACAGTATCAGATCTAAAAAAAAAAAAAGTTTGGTAAGCCTCTGACAAATCATCATATCCTCTGATCATAGGGCCAACAGTTTGGAAAACATGTCAGTGTGTGTTTCTGAAGAACCACTGCGAAATGCACTCACTATCAGCCACAATATTAGGTACATTTGTACAAGATTAAGTGAGAAGTGCAATAAACGCAGGATTCATCTGCCTACCTCTCCCTTTCCAAAACATGGCACTGAACTGCAGTGGCCTTTGCGTATAAGAAAGGATGTAAACACTTTCACCAATGTTTGAGTAGTATGCTTCCACTTCAAAATGCAAACTGCAGTTCTTTCCAGCTGCTGCCGAATCATGAACATCGTAATCTAAAGCTATGAACAACAAATCATTTATTTTGGAAAGCGATTATACACATTCTTCTGTGTAGTATATTACATTTCTGCCAATAAATGTAGCACACTGGTCTATTGAATCCGTTTCCTGTTGGTTCTGTATGTTTCTTACCTGCTGCACATGACTCCAACAGTGCTGCAGATTATATGTTGTCTTCTACTTCCTGGTCAAAGACTGGGAGGACATTTTGGTGCATTGGTCCGACTCCAGTCTGACTAAGCGTCGACATCAGGGGTTTTTAGTTCAGGGGCCACATACAGCGCAATTTATGGGCCGTACCACTAAAATAATAGCATAAATAACCCATAAACAACAAGAACTCGAAATGTTTCCCTTTGTTTTACTTTTAATGAAATATACTTTTACAAAAAAAGAGGGCTCTTCCTGAGGTTTCCCACGTGTTTTTCTCCTGTACATGGGTTTTTCCTCACTCGAACTGAGGGTCTTATAATCACTAACACATATTAACCATTAACTAGGACATGAATTAAGATTTTTCCTGCAATTAACTCCTAATCATCACTTATTGACTTTAAATGAATGCATTATTGTTTCTGTATAATGGTGTGAATGACCGGTCTTAATTCATGCCGTAATAGAGGTAGAATAAGGTTATGTAGAATAAGGTGTTCATAATTACTAATAAAGGGCTAGCATGCTACTTCTATGCATGTTAGTAAGCACCTAGTTAATGGTGAACTTAATATAAATTGTAACCAATTGTTTTTTTTATTGAAAATTTTTATCTATATAAGATTAGAATCTAACCATAATATCACAGTTTTACAAATTCATCCTGCAGGCCGGAGTTGACCCTCTGGTGGGCCGATTTCATACGTTTGACACCCCTGGTATACATGCAGGAGTAATCAGACTATGAATGCATTGTCCAGGTATGTAAAACTAGCTTGATGTGTTGACATGACAACATTATTGTCTTAGTCCGACTAATGTATTGATATAACAAGATTGTTGTCTTAGTCTAACTAATATGTTGATATGACAATATTGTTGTCTTAGTCCGACTAATATGTTGATATAACAATATTATTGTCTTAGTCCGACTAATGTGTTGATATGACAATATTGTTGTCTTAGTCCGACTAATATGTTGACATAACAATATTGTTGTCTTAGCCTGACTAAAATCGGACTTTTAACATGCATGTCACTGCACTGATTGAACATGGCATGTTTGTTGGTGCCAAATGAGCTCGTCTGAGTATTTCAGAAACTGTTGATCTACAGGGATTTTCACAAAGCCACTGTTAACAAGTTAACCAAACTGGTCTGATGACAGAAAGGCAACAATAGCCAGCGCATGTACAGTAGAAGAGCATCTCTGAACGTACCACACCTTGGACCTTGAAGCAGATGACTTACAGCAGCAGAAGACCAAACCAGGCGCCACTTCTGACACTTTATTATCAGTCCCCTGCACCCAATTAAGTGGCTGGTGGGTGTATTTTGAAAGCTGTGTTGAGTGTGAGTGTGTTTAAAATTGTACCCACTTAGTCTGAACAAACAGACCGACCCTGGGGTAAAGTTTAATTGTACTCTGTGGATGGATCAAAAAATTTGACTCCTCCGCCTTTATTTTTGGAGTAATGTGGAAATGTTTTTATGACAGCACATCAAGCAGAATGTCACATGACAACTCAAAAGTATTTCAATCAAAAGTAAGGGAAATTGAAAACTCACAATAGCCATACAGAAGCAGTGAATTAAACTTTTTGGATTTAAAAGCTTCAGAAACCCATTAATACAAAAAGGAGATAAATCCTTGAAAGCCGTCCAACAAAAACTGTAATTATCATTGTCAGTAGAAAAGAAAAGAGCATGGGGAGGCAAGAGGATTACACTCCGTCACAAGTGAGGAATGTTCTGTGTTTATTTCTCTTCATTTGTTGAAAGAAAGTCTGGGGTGACAGATGTCAGCAACACTTTATAATTTAGCATAATTATAATGTTCATTCTATTCAACCGCTGCATATTGTGTTCCACCTTCCATTCTTCAGACTCTCACTTCAACTTACTCTCATGGCATAGACGTTCATAGTCTCCCCTCTTGATTGTTTGACCATGACACATACAGGCAGTCTTTTGCTTAATGGATTAACAAAAGCAGATTCCTTGACAATGCAAAGAATGCCTCGCAGTATGAATGAAAAGTTCATATTTTGTTTATCTTTGGTGGAGTCAAACTTTCTCCATCACTTTTTACTTTGCTATTCATACACTTTTGACATTACTTCTTCAGTCTATGTTGTGCGTGCGCACAGCAGCTGTTAACCTTTTATTAAAAGGACCTTATGAGTGGATTTTTATGACTTTTCAATATACGAGGCAAGTTTTAATTTGAGGACTGTGAACATTAGTAATGAGAAGGCTGCAGTCGAGTTAAATGTCTCAGACAAATCCACACTGTTACCTATTATTGAAGCCGTCTACACAGACCGGACACTTTAACTTGTGTTACAGAAGTTGGATTTGGTTTTTGAGTCTTAAAAATCGAGCCTGCGAGTCATATCACTAAGTACAAGACATATTCATCCATTTTCAATGTGTCGCTGTTCTATTTTACATGTAAGTGAACTTACCCAACTATCACAAATGCTGCCATGACGTCTCTTTTACTCTAAAAGTAGTGGGTTTACTCTGGACTGTCGTGAAGCCACTAAAAAAGAGAGTGGTTCCTGTGGTGTTTTTCACCCATGTGTCACCGGTGTGTGAATTGCGATGTCATAGAAAACAAAACAAAACGTATTTGGTCCCTTTTAAATCAATCATGATCCAACTGAAGCTTTAAAAAGTAAGTATCGCAGCAAATATTAATTCTGGCCAATATGCTAATGGAGAAAAACACAGGACCCTGGAGTCGATGCTGTGGGAATAAACACATTTCCACTGATGAAAAACCTCTTAAAAACTGGTATTAAACAGGTTATTTGATGGGGAATGGGGTTATAATACATAATGCTGACAATTATCAGCATAACAGTGGAATGAAATGCCATGCCACCTAAATATAGAGCCAAGTGGGAGCAGATAAGAGAAGACTAAAGGGCCTAAAATGGAGCCCTGAGGAACCCCACACGAGAGAGGAGCAGAGGAGGATACAGAGTCACCAAGGCCGACACAGAAAGTAGGATCTGCAAAGCAGGACCTGAACTTGCTCCAGACAAGAGATCAAAATGTCATGGTCCACTGTGTCAAAAGTCACCTGAATCAGAAGCTAAAAAGATATCATTAAAAACTACGAAAACAGCTGATTCTGTAATGTGCAGAGTTTTAAAACCAGATCGGAAAAACTTGAGAATATTGTGCTCTTCCAGAACAGCTTATAATTGTCTGTAAAATATCTTCTCAAGGATTTTAAAAATAAAAGGTAGTTTGGAGATAGGTCTATGATTTACATTCATACTTCTGTCTTATTCCGTTCAGATCACAACTGAATTATTAGTGTTTGGCTTCTTCTTCCGTGATGTTTAAAAACAGCAGCAGTCGCCCAGTAAGTGATGAAAGCCCGATCTTGTCTTGCAGAATGTGCTTTGCCACCGGGACTCCGGGTCCTGACATACAGATGTAACGCCTGCCCAGAAACTGAGATACAGGCAACCTCTGACTCTTCAATGTGGTCCCACTGGCAGATATGCTCTTATCAGGACAGGCTGTGGTATATGTCCTCCATCCGCCACACACAGATATAGAAAATGGGCCCTAAATAATGTGATTGGTGAAACAGGTGACTGTTGTATGATCTGGAGAATAGCAGTCAAGATAAGGTCAGATGTGGATTTATCACTTCATATCAGCTATTAGCATTAAGTGAGTGATGAAAGCTTTTTGTGGCTAATTGCAACAAAGTGCCCTTCAGTTTTATTTAAGGATATCATTTAAGCTTTTATCCTTAATTTTTAAAAATAATTTAATCACCTGCCACTTTATGAAAGCAATTCTTTAAATAAAGCAAAAACAAAGCTCGTAACACAAAATGTACACTGACAAAAAATGGCAGCTCGGGAGGGCTGGGAAATATTCTATGCTCGTTCTTGTTGCACTAATTTCTGTCTTTAACAAACGCCGGCATTATCACTGTCCAGGGTCAGGAGGCGTCCTTCACGTGGACACCTTTGGACTCCTTTTCAAATGGCGCCGGACCGATGTTGTGTCTGTCTTTGCAGATTATTGCTCATTGCAAAGATTTCAAGGTGATTTTTCTCAATTTAACTGAAGTAACGCACACATCGTTTCACTAACATTACATTTTTTTTTTCCCCCATTCAAACGTGTGGAGGACGGAGGACACGGAGAGGACAAATGTATTCATGTGTGAATATAACTGCAAATGTCAGTCATTGGGTGCCTGTGGACACATTTGAATATACCACATATTTATTGATCTAACAAACACAAGAGTATTATTCAACTGAATAACCTCAACACTAGCAATGAAGTCAGATTTCCTCCTACAGGGTTCGTCTTAAGTTGAATTATCATTTCTTTGCATTCAGTCAGTTTAATTTTAGCTTGTTTAGTGCGTCTGCTGTTGCTTTAGGGTTAAAAAAACAACATGGGAATGATTTGAAAAATGTGTGCATGTGTGAGTGAGGGAGGGGGTGAAGCGAGAAAGAACAGGAAGTGGACTGGTGTCAACTTGATGATATGGCAATATACAGAAACACACACACGCACACACACACACACACTCGGACACTCAACACCTCCCTCCCCTGAGGGCCTAGAAGCTAATTAGCTCCTAAAGCATTTATTTATCACAGATAAACTGTCAAACAATCTCCCTGGCACATCCCCAGTGGAAATAAGAACTACTCATTAGTTTGTTCAATTAAGCTTTCTTTCCCCCCCTCTTTAGCCTGCCCTCCCCACATCACCACCGCAACCAAGAATACACTTTTTTGGCAGCGCAGAAGTTGCTCAGCTTAAGTAAACTTGTCGTGGACGTGCACACTGCAGCACACGTGCCTTTGGCCTCTTTTAATGCGACACAGAATAAAATTGGCCGCGTGTCGGAAGTCGTTTTGAGTGAATTCATATTTTTGATTGTGCTGCATTTCATATATGAAGCATAGTAGAATAGTATTGGACACGTTCATGGCAAGTACAAGAGCTTGTAAAGATGTCATGTTCCTCTGTTTTGAAAAACCATTGAAGGATTATTTAGACCCTAAATTTCACTCTGCCCATCGAGGTCAAAGTTTGCAGGCTTGTAGGGCAAGGTGGTGAAAAGGCACTGAGCATAGCCACTTCATAAAGTGCTTTAAATCTCTACAGTACACATAGTCTTGTATAAAGTATTTGAAAGCGATACTCGAGCAAAAGCTCAAGTATCTTACCAGAAAATGACTTTGGTAGACGTTGACGTCACCTTTTAGAATATTCTGACAAGTATTAGAAGTAAAAGTATTTAAACAAAGTGAGCAATTACAATGTTGAATATGACATTTATTGTGGCTTCTTAACAATATAATAATATTATATATGATAATATTAATATTATTGAATTCAACTTGGAGACGAAATCTGCGGTTCGTCTGCGTGAGCTCGCTAGCTCACCGGTTGGCCGCTCGGCTGACAGCTGGAACCTGGAGTCCGGAGTGTACAACGTAAACCCGGAGACAGGAGACCAGAAACCCGGAGACCAGAGCCTCGGTGTCGGACACAGTAAACAACGACCCGCTGGTGTGTTTTAAGTCCACTTGGAGCCAAAATCTGCGGCTAACAGCTGGTGCCGCTAAAAACAACTAGCGACAACACACAGGCATTACGTTACCAACTCAACTTTTACCTCTTTTGCAGTAACGAGTAATGAACGAGTACAAGTACACATTTTATTTATGAAATGTAGCAGAGTAAAATTCTACTTAAGAACCGTAACTATTTGTACCAATACAACACTGACAGTACTTATATATAAAAACAAACGTGGGTTGGATATAACAAAGGAATATACCACAACAGTTTTTAAGCAGTTGTTGCTAATCTCTTGACTTCCATCATTAAGACTTTACCTTTATTCTAACTGTATATTAGAGTCATCATAACGAAGAACCAAATGTGAACAATTTCATTCCGGCCGTACCTTTTCTTGTTCTGACTCATTTCATTACATCATTAAGGACCATTATCAAGCAAATTAGATGTTAAGCATCACTTGCCTTTGAATGTCAGCGGCGCCACCGTTTGCCGAAATAGCGGCGAACTCGCCGGAGTCCTTTTCTTAGGGGTCAAATCCTCATCGCAAGAAAAGGTTACAGATACCGTCTCCTCCATTCTTGGCGTTTTCTTGTGCACCAAAAGACTCGGTAGCACAAAAAGTCATCAACATTGCATGGAGGCAAACTTCTCCAGCCTGCTGATGAATGCACTGAACTTAGCGAGGGGTTTTACATTCCTCTGGCCTGACTATCTATCCCCCTGAGACTGTATTTCCGAGACACCACGAAGGCAATATTTGGCCCATTCCATCACTCTAATTCACTCCCTGCACATCCATATTTCATTTGGCCTCGACTTTAATGAAAGCCGTGGCAACTTCACCACCACTGGAGTCTCTAAGCGCACACATTGAAAAGAGGGGAAGAGAAAAAAAAAATCATAAATAAGGACACTGGCCTTCCTACAAAACAATATGAGAGGGAACGAGGCCCCAAAGTTGGTTAGAGAGGGGAAGAGAGGGAGGGTGTACTCAGCGGTGTTGCAGTTGGGGAGGACATCTGCCTGAAAGAGCCTGGCTATCTCCTCTCCCCAGTCCCCACTTTTCCTCTACCCAACATCCCCCCCTCCTTCCACTGCATAGACAAGTGTCTGTTTATCCAATGCCCTTCAGAAGACATTAGCGGAGGTCTCATGTGCAATCCTGTTATCTTGCACTTGCCTAAATATGCTCAGATTTTTTAGTAGGCTTTGCTGTGTCGAGTTGGGCATCTATATCCCCAGAAGGCAAACATGACATCCCGACTAAAAGGCTGCTGGGACGCAGATGTGGGCAGTGCAGTGCGTTACCTTCACATGTGTGCTCTTCGATGTCACGATGTCGAAACTGCGCTTTCAGGAGGCTGCTTACCTGAGAATATCCCTTCGTCATTTTGTTTTGAACGCGCTCTTGTTAACTCGCAACTTAATAAACAATATAAAAGTAATAGAGAAAGCACTCCAAGACTGTAAATCTCTACCAAGGCCACTCAGTTTCCCACAGTGCCAATACACTCCCCTATTTCACAAGGTTAAGATGTGTTTTCTTGAATCTGGATCCATATCCCTAAAGATCGCAACCAAAATGTAATAATGCCTCCACGCTGCCGTAACCTCCGTGCTGAGAACATTTCGAATTCTGCTGCTCACACCCCGACACGCAACCTCCTTTGCAAAGGTACAAAGAAAACATGACCTTTCACTATAAGTAATTTTAAACCATACTTGCAATTGTAAGAGGGTGAGAAACCTTTACGTTTCTGGCTTGTTCTGTACTGTATATAGCACCCGCCACAACGTGCCCTTTTGCAGAGCGGCCATTTTGACAGGAGGGAAAATCACGGGTTTAAATAATCAAATAAAATCACGTCAGTCTTAACTTTTATAAACGGAACAGAGCCAACATCTCAAGGGTGATTACAGCACAAGTTAAAACCTTCAAAACCATTTGAGTTCAAAATATACAGTATGGAAGCGCATCAGACAATATTTATTCGTTTAATTTCAAAGGTAGCGATTAGAAACGGCATTAGAAATAAACGGCAGGTTGCTAACGGCGTAACATTTTCTGCGGCGCGTTACTTCAATTATTAGCCCATTGAAGCTGTTTTCAAGTTTTTTGGGTTATTTTATTCTTCTTCCTCGTGAGGGGACACGAAACAACCGCATTAATGATGACGATAAACTGAGATAGAGTCAAATTTCATTGTAAGCCAATCAGAGGCAGAGTTGGGCGGGTTGTTGTCAGTAGTTTATTGTATATAAGTCTCACTATAATATTCTGATTTATCACAAATAATTGAACATGCAAATTCATTTTAAGTTGGGGTGGAGGTGGGGTCCAAATTCTATGAGCACTTACTGAAAGTAAGTTACTTTCCCTAGTAACTGGTTACTTTTATAATTTGTAACTTACTAACTAAATCAGTTACTTTTTTGGGAGAAGTAACTGTATTCTGTTCCTTCAAGCATTTTTTGTATGGGTTCACAGAAGCTGAAACCTCAATAAGAAAGTGAATTTGTCGAGGAGAGTTTTTTTTGCTGCTTTTTGTCCTGAATGAACACATGACTGGTATAAGGGACGCCATGCTACATTTTGTAGTGTTTGTCTCTCTTGCGTGTGATGAACCAGCAGAGAAATGACACTCAACATTTAAAAGGCGTGAGATCATTACTACACACACACACACACACACACACGCGCGAGAAAAAAGAAAAGAACAAAAGACGAACGTCACTGCCTTTTTCAAGCCGTGTACACGACCAAGTAAGGACTGGTTTGAGCAATAGCTATCTGGCTAAAACCAGCTGAGCGGCGTCATAATCACTGCCATCTGACATCAGATGCTTTGCCAAAGACAATTACAGCCATTGCAGGCTCCAGTAAACATGAAGTCCGTTGACAGACAGAAACAGCGAGTGTGGCACGGATCTCCTCTCTCCTTCAATTGTTTGATTGTTTACAGCTTTTGAAAAGTTAATGTTTTAACTTGTGAGCTTTTGATGTGCCCGTGGACATATTAGATCACTAATTCATTGATTTGTTGACTGTCGAGTATCAGCTTTCTCATCCGTACCAAAAAAGGACATTTCCTACTCCTTCACAGGGCGAGCAGAGAACACGTATACAAACTTAATCAACTTAAACTTAAACGTTACATGAAGCTTTCTCTTTACAGGAATAGCTCATGTGAAGTGGGAAATATTCTTAAATCATGCTCACGTTCCTTCAACCGCGTCCACTCTTAGTCACTGAACATGCACCGTCCCAACAGTGGAGCTTAACTGATTAACGCGGCCAGATTAATGAAAGCTGCAAATTACGCCATCATTACTCAATTCATTATTTCTAAATAATTGAACATAACGCACAGGACGAGATGGATGCAGCTGCTGTATTTGAGTCCGTTATTTTGGTTTGATTTAATTGAGAGCAGCAGATGGACGGACAGCCGTACGACAGAGA
This sequence comes from Solea senegalensis, assembly GCF_019176455.1. Lineage (NCBI taxonomy): Eukaryota > Metazoa > Chordata > Actinopteri > Pleuronectiformes > Soleidae > Solea > Solea senegalensis. Next base: position 2,880,689 of record NC_058027.1, on the reverse strand, counting down.
CGGACACGGACCGTTTATTTAAACAGATTAGCTCTCGGTTTGAACTTGTACTTTTACCAACTGTAGCTCGTATACGTTAGCGTACAGAGCACAGCCTGTGCTGTATACGGTGTTTTAAATAAGCAGCTGTTTAGTGGTCGCCTGGTTCTGCTGGGAAAACTGCCACTGCAGACAAATGGTGAATGTCGTTTGAAACTAAACCTGACCACAGACACACAGACACTGAACAGACGTCCGCACAAACACTGGCTGTGTTTCCGTCAGTGTGTATTTAGAGTGGAATACACACTTGTGTATGATTTTAAGACATTTGTTGAACTTGTTTTCCAATTGTAAAGCATGCAATACACACGCATTTGAAAATTGTAAATGTAATTTTCCATGAAGTGAGGTAAAATATGTAAAATACAATAATAACTGGATTATTGTAATAAAGAGTTTGATTTGTGCTCCAAATTGGAACAAAACAACCCGTTTGTCTGCATAGAGGAAATCTGAAAATTTCTACTTCAATTCTTGTTTTGGGAGCAAAAACAAAAGTGTAGTGTTTACATGAAACTGAACTGAAGCTATAACCTTCAAAAAAAGGTGGGATTTATAAATGGTTGTGCAAATCCAAATATACAGATATATCATTCACTCTTCACTAAATAAAATCTATACATGTTGTTTTCTTTGGAATTAGCATTAAACGCCCTTTACCTGCATTTTCTGAACTACAGTAAATGTATCAACAAGGTTTTCAAGTCAATGGTCCAAAAACAAATTCAGATGAGCCTATTATCCTATTACAGCCACTCAGAACAGTATGACGCAGGGAGGGATAAAGAACAGACTGAGCCCATCAGAGGACATTAAATGGGGCTAGCTCTCACTCGCCCCTCTCTGCTTTCAGGGGAAAGCGGCACAGCGGAGGAGGCGGAGCAGCGACAGTGTACAGGCCGGGATCACGCGAGGCCTGCAAAAATTACACCAATAAATTGCTCCCAAACTCATGCGCTGCCGTATACGTAATATACTGTAACCGTGCTGAGATGAAGCATAAACAAAGTCTGAGCGGGGATGAATTCTGTTCTGGATTTAAAACAAAAACAGTTGACACGTGAGCAAAAAAACTTGACATTTAAATTCTTTTTTAAATAATATCATGGGTGTTTTCATTGGCACCCATTGTTTTGAAGCAAACACATATGTAGAGAGCCCCATTTCCTGCAGGTACAGACCGTAATGATGTAAAGTAAAGTGCTTTCATTTGAAGTGTGGGTGTAAAAGGGATAGATGAAAATGGGGGACGACGACACAGAAGCACATTGCAAATATCGCCTGAAGCAGCTTCTGTAGAGAAGCACGCTCAGCATAAGGTATTCACTTTGCAGATAAAGGCATTCTTTCCACTCATAATCAACACATACAGTACTGTAATGCATCACTTTCTACCAGATAGCAAAAGAAGAATTAGCTGAATTATTTTAAGTTTCTGTTAATTACTTTTGCAGCCTGAAGCTGTTCACTGCAGCGGCGGCGGCGGCGGCTCACGCCTCAGAACTGCTGGAAAGTTTACAGTCGCTCAGTCACATTAGCTGACTTCAAGCACTTATCACCCAACTCTGAAGCAGTGCTTTATGAAGCGTCCCGGTCTTTATCTGTATGTACACCTCCAATGTGATCGCATTGCTAAATGATATTTCCTGCTAACACTCATCCCTTAAATTAAAAAAATCAGTGGGCGTGCATTTCTGTGGGAATAATCTAATACTCTTGATCTCAATGGGGCATTTATGGAGGGTTTTATAACTCTAATTATCTAAGGCCATTACAGTATATCAACTTTTAGTGGTTCATTGTATTTCCAATCTGCATCAACTGGACAGATGCCTCTCTTGCACATAATATGTATCTGAAATTAAAAGGCAAGAGCCTAAACTTTGGCTGGAAGCAGTGTTTTATGCCTTTATAATTGTGAATATTGCACACAGATTTTAGGTAGAACAGCACAGATGTCGTCGCTGTAGTGCTTTTTACTCACATTGACTCTGAGGAGTGTGGCCATGATGTCAAAACCCAAGCTTCGGTCCAAATTTGGGGGGTACATCTGTATAGAGACATATAAATGAAAGCAGATTAGTTATTTGAGCATCTTAATCTAAGACATTTGAAGATATTGTTTGCTTCCTCTCTTTCTATCACGCAATGTAAAATCCGTATATAAATACTTTCACACTAAAGGGTTCTTAACACTAAATGGAGTCACAACTGTATCTCAGAGTTGTTATTCTCGCCTGTACGAGAATAACCAGGTAATATCGCATATTTCACCTCGTAAGAAATAGTGAAATCTAACGGTGAGACTGCACATTGTAAACGTAGGACTTTGTCTTCACACCCAGTCGTTCGTCGTCATTTGTGTAGTGAGTTTCTACCTCAAAATAGAAAACACATGCTCTGACTAGTTTTTGCTGCTGAAGAAACCAGCTATTTATACACAAACAAAAGGAAATGCGATAATTATGCAAAACTGAAATAGTATAAATGTACGAATGAAAATGGTCTATATTGCCAGATATTTGTCTACAGACTTAGCTGGCAAAATCCACACAAGACGTGTTTGCAATACCGTCAATCAAACACTGGCTCCGCCTTTCAGACTGTTCCTCCAATCATCATGCGGAAGCCCAATGTCTGCGCCCGCCCACTGCTCCGTTGAACCCCCAGAGAAGCCGAGCTTCTCCGGAAGTTGTGTTTTTGCCGCGTTTGTCCAATCGCCCTCGAGCTCAACACAGTGAAAATAAATATAGAGCGATCGTCAACTCAAGATGACAGCCCCTTAAAATAAGGCCATCGCCTATGAGCACACATAAAGGGCTTATTCTGAGCCATCACTGTTAACTATTTCACACTAAACTCATGTATGTATCCATCTTATTTGCAGTTAATTGTGGCATAAGAAGGGATAAAATGTAGTATATTAAGGATGTATATAGGGTGAGAAGTGACCTGAAAGGCTGTTTAAAGTTGGTACAGTTTTCTGTTTATCATCCCCTGAAACATGGGCCCCCACACCTCAGCTGCCCATAGCTCAGCCCCTGACAGAGCTGTTAATGTTTTGCAAAGAATGTGCAAATTGCAGAAACAAGTCCAAGTGTGGGCAGAAAACACTTCTGGTACTTAGAACCAGTGATGGAACAAATTTGGTCAAATTGGTAAAGTGCCCAAAGGGAGGAGGGAGATGTTCCACGGAAAACCAATTCCAAGCTTGGGTGAGCTCAGGATTGTTTGGAAACTCTCCAATCTGCGGGCCTGCATTGAATTGCATGTCAGGCAGAGACTGTTAAATAAGATTAGAATAAGAACCAAGAGAGCAGCACAGGTACCTCACAGGATGGCTGTGTAATGTCGAACCACAGTTACTCTTTAACAGCCCTACATCAGCCGCCGCAGCAGCAGTGTTGGAAAAATGGTCCATGTGATGCCATAAACTCACTGGACAGACGCTTCAAACATGAGAAGTTTTTAGTGCGTTTTTGGAACAAGTCCTGTTTTCTGCTTTGATTTATTCCTCATAGCACCAATTAGGCCTGGCCTTCTCCTGGAGGAGTTGAGAAGCTGATGATGGATATGTCATGGGACGGTATGATCAAAGCTGACAGAGAAACAGTGAGAGAAAGGAATCTCATTAAGTTCCATATTTATCAGGCCTTCAAGAAACTTGTAGTACAGCTTGTATTTGCAACCACGTCCAAAAAAGGCAGCCGGAATCATGAACATGCAAAACCAACGGCCTTAGATTGAAATGAATGGACACATTAACATCCTTTGATGAGCACTCCGGTGCGCTCATGTGACGGATGCAAACCAGGACTGATCTTTGGCTCCTTTCCTTTTAGTTCACATCAGCATGGGCAGTGAATCATTATGTGAGGAACATTTTTTTTTAAAAAAAGAAAAGCTTATTATGTTTCCTTAGGTTCAGACTTTGGATCTACAGATTAAATGTTACAGTGTGTCCTTTATGATGTGAAACTTCCGCTTAGAGGCAACACAATTATCCGTCCATGCTGTGTTTAAAAAACAGCATTGTCTCATTAGTTAATAATGTCAACTCACTCAATGAAAAACCAATTCAAAGTGTTTAAAGGCAAAGGCATGACTACATGTTTGCTATTATTTGTTACTCACGAACCATATAATTACTCATTTTGCACAGTATTTTGGATCATTTTTCTCACACTAATCCTCAATTAGCACAGCAAGTTGGTTTGCAGCAAAGACTTTATATTTTTCTTATGTGCAGAAACCTTTGGACCTATTTTTACACCTTTACGCTCTGCTTTTGGTCTCCACCGACGGTCAGTGCAACTGCTGATTTATGCAAATATCTGAACTGCCAGTCACATGGTTTCCACTCTGTGCATTAAGGCTCGTAGACGCGGTTAAGAAGATCTGCTGCAGTTTCAAATTGATCATCAGAATGGTTATGAGTTGTGATTTAAATGACTTTGAACGTGGCACAGTTGTTAGTGCCAGATGGGCTTCGTTTGAGTACTTCAGAACCTGCTGATCTCCTCGATTTTCATGCAGAACCGTCTTTAGGGTTTAACGGAGAATGGTCCCGAAAAATAGAAATTATCCACCGAGGAGCAGTTCTCGGGATGGAAATGCTTCGCGGGTGCCAGAGGTCAGAGGAAAATGGCGAGGCTGAGGCAGATGAGCTACAACAGCAAAAGACCACAGGGGTGCCACTTTATGACGATGTCCTGTGCGTCTAATAATGTGCCTGGTGAGTGAATGTTCAGCACTTTGCTGACTTTGTTCATCCGCCTATATACGCGTATAACAAACACCACTGTGTAATTAGGGTTACTGCATATATATGGTCAGATAATCCTTGCTTACAAACCAATTGAGGAACACAGGAATTGCGAGCGACTCAGAAGAGGGAGAGAAAAAGTGGTTTTGGTTCATATGACGAGACTTCATTGTGAAATAAAAAGCTGCGGAATTAACAGGGCGCCTTCCCTGCTTTCACCCTCAACTTGGTGCCGTTTGACTGAGACAGATGGGGAAGGTAAATCAAGGCAGCTGAGTGGAGAGCACTGCTGACAGCACATTAGAGCCTCTCTCAATGAACTGTCACAAGTGCACTGTGAAAGTAAAATTTGATCATACGTGGCTGCTGTCCTGTCAGACATCCTTAAAAGCAAATGGGGCCTAAGTGCTGCGGAGGTCTGAATGAGCCCGAGATGACAGTTGTAGCCGGAGCAAAGAGAGGGCATCAGCACTCCGTCCTCCGCCCTGCGAAAGGACAATGAGGTGAGGAGGGACCTGGCAGCGTTTCCTGCCCGCCGCCCTCACCCTCGCGGTTTAAAGCATCTGACAAATTGTCAGTCTTCCACATCATCGTTTGCATCATTAACGGCTGTGACTAACTTTTTGTGCTGCGCGTGCAAAAATGTCACCAGTCTGTGCAAAGCTCCACATCCCCACTAAGTATGCACTTTCCCTTGCCTGAAATTAATAGTTTTATGAAAATGCACTTCTACCATCATTACCGAGTGTGTTTTTGTGGAGTCACTCCTGTTCTCTGGTCTACACTGGGAGCATACTTTGACATTCACGGAGACGTTCTACTGATAATGACATTTTGAGCTGCACAAACACACACAGCATGACGTAGAGTAAAAACACTGAGTAATTGCTTTCAGTAATTACTTCACAGGTACACATCTGGTGAAACTTTAATTACACATTCCATATTAATTGTAGTAAAAATCTAAAATGGGTGTCATGCATTCAAGAAAAGAAAGTTCAGGGTGACTTTCAGAAAGCAATGACGAAAAATAAACGAGTCTTTCCTGACAATTACGGTGGCCTTCACATATCAAAAAGGATATGTTCTTTGTTTGTCTGTTTGGGCAGCGTCCAAGTTTCACTTATAAAAGTTATTATTTATATAAAGGTATTTTCTGTCATCTTTGACCTTCTAAATATTCCATATTGGACCTTGTGATTCCATTCATCACCACTTCATCTATTATGCTTATGCTTTGGGGAGATGGAAGCGATCAAAGTCAACACTCGTTACTTGTTAAAAGTCAGATCTTAGTCGGACTAAGAAAATAATTTGGTTTTCTTCATGTCACGTAAACAAGTTAGTCCAACTAAAATCGAGCTAGTCTTAGTCGGACTAACACCCCTGCATGTATTTGCTTAGTCGGACTAAGTCGGACTGGAGTCAGACTGAAGTCGGACTGGAGTCAGACTGGAGTTGGACTAAGTCGGACTGGAGTCAGACTGGAGTCGGACTGGAGTCGGACTGGAGTCGGACTGGAGTCGGACTGAAGTCGGACTGAAGTCCGACTGGAGTCAGACTGGAGTCAGACTAAGTCGGACTGGAGTCAGACTGGAGTCAGACTGGAGTCGGACTGAAGTTGGACTGGATGAGTTAAGGACTTTCCTCCTCGGAAGAAAAAGGCAAAGATGTATAAACTCCAGTAATGTTTCCAGAAAATAACAACACAATGGCGTTGGCTAGAGCTAAAAAGTTACGGAGAAGACACACTTTTTTATTTGGACTGACAAAGAGACGGGTGTAAAACATACAGAACCACAGCACGATCCATCTCAGTGTTTGTCCTGTTCATGTAAATGTACTGGCTGGCAGGCCAACAGCTAACATAGGACCAACATACGGCAACAAACGTCCATTTCACACACTCGTATGTAGACTTTTTAATCTTTGATCAGTCTGTATGTCTATGGACTCCACACAGCATGATTCAGTCCAATACTGGTTATTTTGGGATTGACAACACGACCACTGGTGCCACTTCTTTCCTCAGAGTTGTGTACCGTGGATCCTTTAATGCAGACACATACTGCATGTGCGTCTAGGTAATCGTGTCAGATGGCCTCTGTCCAACAATGCAGAGCAATTATGCCACTAAACACAGCGTGTGCCACATCAATTAATTGACTGCGATGACAGGAAAATCACTGCAGCATATTTTTCATAATCAGACCAAAAATACGAGGCTTAACTAACATCTGTCAATGCCTCGCACAGAATCAACTTGCATTAAACTACTTTTGCCCAAAAAGCACACACATCCCGCACAAAACAGCTCCCTATCAAAACATTCTTGCGAATGTTGTTTTTCACTTATCATTCCACAAAGGATTTGCAAAGTGTAGATAAATTGCAGATTAAGCTGATTAGATAAAGCTTGATTGCGGCTTTTGAAAAACCTAATCTGTAATAACCAGGGCTTAATTTGTTTGATTGGAAAGCAGAGCAACTTAAATTAAAGAAAACACAATGGGGCCGTTACTGTGGGAATATGAGAGGGCCTGTGCTGATATATCTTTCATGAATAACTTACAGGCCCTTGAACCGGCAGTGAGTTGAGCCTTGTTTACCTCAGCCTAAACCTGCACTCTAACACCGTATCCTACTTCCCTCCTCCATTAGTGTGTGTGTTGAGGCCTGTGCCTACTGTTTAGCCTGGCGCAGAGGCACTTTGAGCAGCAAGAATTTGGTCTCCCACATATTTTAAAACCCACTTTCACTCGCTTCCCAGTTGGCCGGCATACCTTACCCCGGACGCAGAAGGAGCGCTTTCACGAGCGCCCCGCTGGTGAGGGGGAAATACACAAACAAACAAACATTCGCACACAGATTGAACCTTGTTGTTCTGGAGCAATTTGTCTGGTAGGTGGTAGAGTGGGAAAACGGGTTGTTTTTCCACACATTTAAAACATTTACAAGACGGGCGAGTAAAACACGTACATTGACGGTGGGATCATCATTATGGCATTAAAAATGTAGACATTTCTGGAGGCCTTTCAGCGTCCTGGTGTGAGCCCATTTCTTCTACGCTGATGCTTTCAATGCTGACCATCGAGCACTGAAGTCATAACTGTGCTCGGGGGAGTTTATCTCTAACAAAGAGGATAACCTACTTTGGAAAACGAACAGAGGACAAAGAGGGAGCAGAAGTGGTACATAAGTCCGTGTCATTGTGGCTCAATGCTTTTAACATCAATGCTCCTTAGACAGGCATCACCTCGCAACTCAAAGTGGGTCTGAACCAAGAGAAACAGCCATTAAGAGCAATTCAGCTGCACGAAAGTAGCGTCTGACAGGTCCTCTCTCGGTGACAGCTGCCATTATAACCTGTAAAATGTGATACTGGCACTTTAAGGTTGTGTCATTTTACCCTTCAGCACTGACAGCCCATCTGCTCAATTTTTGGGGGCAAGCTTTTTTTGTTTTAGGTCACACGGACGACGTGTTCGACATCCGTTACTTCACCGAGTTATACAGCGCACGTCTAAAAACCGCAGCCTTTACGATATCATTTAAAGCTGCAGTGCATCGTTTTGTAGATTTCTGTTTCTGTTGTTGTTGTTATTGTTCTGATTCTGTTTGGTCTTCAATGCAATACCATCTGCTGAAATATTATCTGCTGAAGGCGTTTGTGGGTATACAGCAGCAGAGCAGGGGCGGGCGGGGACAAGCGGAAGCAAAAAGAACAATTTTTGAGAAGTGGAATTCACGTTAGTGGGCGCTTCTTTTGCGGCCGCACTTGCTTTACTAGCGCAATGTTGCTGCGGTCTCCATCCGCATGGACCTAAACCTCACAGAGAGTCGTGCACATGCTGACGGGCTCCATCGTCGCCGCGCGATGTCATTCGACGATGGTTTGATCCCCCGTCGAACAGTGACAAAGAAAAACTCAAGCGGAACCAAACATCTGCCTCGGCCGGTTGGGTTGAGATAATGAGAGAGGAAGTGAGAGGTGAAGGGGGGAGGAAACAAATGAGTTATTTGTCTAATTTTACAGCCACGTTAAGGTGAGATATAGGAGTATTTTTCGACTGTGACTCTGTTTTATATCCACAGTAACATTATAATCCTCTCAGCACAAACTCAAATGCACTATACATAATTCTTTTTTTCCGACAGCACTTTCTAAAGCCTCCATTCAAGATTCCATTTCTTCAACGGCAACAGGGCGGTAAGCTACGGAGAAGAAGAAAAAAAAAAAAGCTACTCAAATTTTCACCGCCGCCACAGTTCAGATGACAATTATGACAGCCCAGGTTTAATCATAGAATCGGGTAGTTCATTTTCTCAATGTCAACATGAAACCTTGTCAAAAAATGAATTCTGTCTTTCTCTCGGGAGATAAGCAGGCTCCAGTGCACCAGGCTCATTCAGAGGAAAAAAAACTTGCAGGTCACAAGGCAGCGACTTGCATGTTTTCTTATTTTTTTCCACCCTTTTCGCTCTATCCTCCCCCTCTCCTTTTTTTTTTTTTTTTCTGAAAACCACCCAAGAAGAGATTAATCATGAAGGGAAAACTCAACTTCACCCTCTAGCTGCAGGTCACAGTTCTTATTTCGTGTGGAATTGGCTTTCGGAAAGCAGAAGGCCTGCCCGGGGGGCAGGGACCTGATATGAGAGGAATTTGAGAATGAAGCAGAGGGGATTGATTAGCCCACTTCATATCCCACACTCGGTAAGCACAGTCCAGCTGCAATCTAACACACCGCTGAGCTGAATAGACAAGAGAAATTGGATTCCTTCCTAATATTTAACCTTCAAGTCAGCTCTAACAGCTGTTGATGGGTTGCTCTCCCAGGTAGTCACAAGAGGACTTTTTACATGTTACACAGAGAGGGAATGTGATGACTTTTCTGTAGGTTATTCAATTACAGTGGTGCAAAGAGCAGCTAGGCCATTGAAGCACATCATCTGCATGCAACTGCACTGAGGGATTTAATTTTACACCTCTACGGGCTGTGTGAGCGTCTCACACACACACACACACACACACACACGTGCAGAGACAAGCGCGCACACACGCGTGCGTACACATCAAGAGCAATTAATGCCACAAAAGTTGAGTGTGCGGCTAATGGACGGATCATATACTGCCGTAATGATACCCCTTTGATGTCGGCAGTCGGCAGTAGACCTATTTAGACTCGGGAGTGAAAGGTGCTTGAAAATATCCCATAATGCTTCCATTATTTTATCTCTTTTCACGGGCAGATGTTAGAACAAAGAGCAGTGGCGACACTTCCTTACTCTCAGACATCAAGAGTGACTACGATCCCAGATTTCCGCTTTCCTCGGTCTGCACTCCAACCCGGATCGGTGTATAAAAATGTGAAGAGATGGCTGATAAATGGTGTCTCTCGGTGAGTCTGTGACCACATTAGACATCAATGAATATTTAGCGGCTTCATTTATAGGCCGGTCTGATCGTATCCAACTGCCATCTCGCGTGCCAGTCTTTGGGAAGTGTTGATAAGAGAGCAGGATGTCATCAGGCTCTTTTCTCAAGTCATTAAGCCATACAGTTTATTCCAAGCAAAGTGTTGCCCATTTGAATGAGCACATTAACGTCTTATGATAATTAAGTGCTTGAGTTGCAGAATTGCGGCATCGGATTCATTAGTAGAGTCACACATTTTTTTATTAGCACCTTATTCTGTTCCAGCACTGTAGCAACGAGCAGCTCTCGCTCTCTCTCTCGCTCTCTCTGCTCCACAATAAAGACATAAACTTTAAATACTGAACCTCCACGATTACGTGGGGGCATATTGCAAAACTTAACCACCAAGGATTTTCAAAAGAAAGGAAATGAATGGAGATTTTTGTGTCCCCGTGTACAAATTCAGGTCAGTTCGCTGCAGCATATTTCAGGCACGGGAAAGTAAATCCAATAAAGTAGTCTGGTACAAATCTATAGATAAATGGTGCTTCACATTCAATTACAGTGAGGATTTTATCTTTACTTTTCAATGATTTTGTCAATTAGTCAACACAGTGTTTCTAAATTCATCAAGGACTCTGGCCCGAGTATGAGTCAGTGTGGAAGAATTCATTTGATTAGCAAAGGCAGGGGATGAGCAAGAGAAACCCGATAAAGGACCATTAAAGGACCAAAAAGAAAATCACTCGTAAATGAACGATCCGCATCCTACCGAAGACGGTTTTCTCTTATTCCAGAAATATCTCTTTTGTTTTGACATATTGGCTATCGAGCAAATACACTGCACACCAAACCGATCCCCCTGGGAGCCCATGCAGCGACCATGAAACCACACTCACAACACAAATTAATTGGAGAAGAAAAAAACCCTAATTCTGACATTCCCTGAAGAGGTTCTTTTATCTTATAAACAGTGGCTGCAAATTTGAGTATTTTGCTTAAGCAACACAACACTGCAGATGATAGGATTCGTTTGGCTCAACCCCAGGGGCGCAGCGTGACAAAGAACACTTGTTAAGCAACGGCGTACCCGGGGTCCCAACATGGGCCCGCGCTTGTGCCCAGCCTCATCTGGAAACCTGCTCCATTTGCATGGAGCTGCTCTCCAGACACCGGGCGACATAGTCTAAGGGGATACAAGTGTCCCAGAGATGGCTTTGGAAACTCACACATAAATTAGTCCTCCTGCATCTCTCCTCCATCTCCTCCCTCGCTGCTGCTGCTGCTGCTGCTCCTCCTCCTCTCACCCTCTCACCCTCTCATCACAGTTCAGGCAAAGGAGAGAGCAAAATACAGCGATGGATGAAAGTTTCTCCACATCGCTTTTGTTTACTTTCCCGTGGCTGTTGTGTGCGCCAGCCAGTTGGCTTCACAAGACTTGAAAACAATGTTTAATTCAACATTTAACATGTCCTTTGGACAAATAAAACAAAAGAGTACTGTAAAAATAAAATAATGAATAAAAAGTTCATGCCAGATCCAAAGAAACAAAGGTGAAGCCTTTACTTTATAGCGTGAAAGTTTGTCTAACAACTCTACCAATGCAGACACATGCAGCCAAGGGCCCTTCTGTACTTCTGCTTTTACTGAAATTCATCCACGGAGCACCAGCTGCATGTTTTTGGACTGTGGGAGGAAGCCCACACACACACACACACAGGGAGATCATGCAAACTCAAAGGCAAGAATGCTAACCACTACACCAACCGTGACAAAGCGTTGCAATCCTACGGAGGCCTGGAGGTGACATAGACGGAATTTTGTTTTAATATGTCGCACGTGCACATCAGATTTAATAGCTAATGATATACACGTTGCCTGTATCCGCTAACACAGGATGTTTACAGTTGCTATGACAACGGTAGCATATTAGGTCAACCGCCGGATCAATAAACACCCCTAAAATGACAATTTGGTCGCGACTTATTATCTCGCACGTGCAAATTATTATTAGTTTTATGTGTATCTATCTATCTATATATATATATATATAAATAAATAATAATAAATAAAAATATATATATATATAAATAATAATAATAATAAATAAATAAAAAAAAAATATATATATATATATTTTTAAATTTTATTTATTTATTTTTTAAACTGCATGCACGCTTTATAACACGCAAAAAAAAAGAAGATCCATCTACGTCACCTCCAGGGCCCTGTACAATCCAATCTCAACACCTGATATTTGAAAGAGTAAAACTACTGTTTATATAAAGGCTTAAAAAAAAATCCATCTGTGGATCCTGACCCGGTCTTTATGAATGACTTGGTTAGACCAGAGCAGACCTTTGTGGACCCATGAACATGAGAAGTATGAATGCTCCTTTAACTATCCATCCATCCTCAATATAATGTATGATCGTGCCAGGGTCAGCGATGCTGCTGAATATCCCACAAAGACAAGACGACCACTTTCTTCAGAACTCTTCAGGCTCTCATTAGGACGACTCTGCAGACTCGCCTTCAGGTTAGTAGTCCAGCTACAGGGGGATGACAGCTTAAAGGAAATAAGCGAATTAATGTGTGGAGCAACAACAACAACAACAAGTGTACAAGTCTGTGCGCTGTACACACGCGGGGTCTCTGAATGCATCATTTAACACCAAATCTGGGAGTCGCTTGAGGTGTTCACCCATAAACAGTAGTTGTGTGCTCAACATGCTAAGTGAGTATCTTTACTGTGGTTATTAGTGAGTTAGCAGCTACTGAGGCGTTAACAGGCGAGAAATGCTTCCTCTAATCTGTCCATCTACTGGGAAGAGGACAGAGGACAGAGGACCACCACCCAATCCTTGCCGTTCCAGTCCCGCACGTCATTTGCCATTTGCTGCAAATGCGATCATCAATTCACCCGTTCCCCCGTGAAACTACACATACCCGTGACACATTTTTCTGTCTAATTAAATATAATTTTGAGGCTCTTTAAACCCGACTTCATCCAAATGCACAATCTAATTTTTCATTTGCTTTTGTACATGATATAAGACATCAAGTCAATAATTTATTAAATTACTTTTCCCCATTCATTTTCGTCTATCTATAATTGATCTCTCCAGTAGAAATTCTGTTGTTCCTCTTACTCAGCCAATCTGCGGAGAGGCTGCGTGACACCACTGTGAACAGGACTTGCACCCCCTAATGCTGTCACTGGGAAACACACACACACACACACACACACACGTTTCAACAATGTGTCTTTTGGCAACCTCAATGTACACAATAAAAGATAATACTGTATATATAAAACAGCAACAACACCCCTTACAGGACATTATAATTTCCTCTTTGTTTTAACTATTGTTAAATAGAACACATGAGCCATGATTGGAGAACCTCTCTATACTCAATACGATAAAAATATTATTATGTTTAAAATGTACAGAGCAAAGTCATAATGTAATAATCAGAGATGGGACCATAGTCTCGCGTCTTCACCTTCAAGCCTCAAGCAAGTCCAGAGTCATTCTGGCAAGTGGAGTCGAATGACTTGCTTGAAGATGATGTTCCAGATATTTTGAATATGTTTTAAAAAGACTGATTCATGGTCCCACACATCTTAAATAAAAACGACAGAGTTTAAAATGTAAAGAATACTGACATTAGGCCTACATTAAACCATGGAAATGCATTTCAAATATTCACATGTGAATAAATATTAATCGTAACCAGCTTTTGACCCGAGACATGAACTAGCATTAGATTAAAATGGCAACCAAGTGACTTCCTGTCTTAACTTCCTTCCTTTGTGGGATTTGAGAATTTCACGTTGTGGTGTTGGCGTTGCTCGGTTGCCAGGTTTGTACGCAAGGCGGAAGGCGTTTCACCTCAAGTCCAAGAGGCTTCTTTAGGTCTGACTGGTTGACGATGGAGAAAAGATGCCGCTGCTTGAGATCTCTATCATCTGTGTTGACCCTTCATGAATAATATTCCACTAAATTGCGAGCCCTGCCCTCTGGGAGTCAGCGATGTCTTGCAGGGTTGGCATCCCCCATGTTTGTCTTCCTCTAATGTTTGCCACTGGGCTGGTTTCCACCTTTTGATGTGCTTCAAACAAAAGCATAGAGCTCATTATGTGACATCACAGGTCATGAAGCCACCTGACCCTGTATAACCAGCGTCTTGATCTTTACAGTGAGCTCGGCCACTTTATCAATAGCTCTATGATGACAATCACACGGCTTGATTTGCCAGCACTGGGTTGCTGATTTGATAGTTGCCAAGAGGAGTCACACTCACTCTGATATAAAGTCAATAACAGGTTGTTAAATGTGTGTAAAGCTGCTGTAAGACAAGTGTACATATTATGTATACGTGTCTTGTTTTGGCCAGCAAGTGCAGCGCAGATGGTGTCAAGGCTCCACTTATTATGTCATAACATCTGCACGACTTCCAACGGCTCGACTCGCCTTGCCTCGGCACGGTTAAGACGCATTTCCACGAGCATACTTTTTTTTAGTACCTGCTCTAGCGAGGCTCCAAGCGAGCTGATGCGATACTATGCATGACGTCGAACAATGACACACTTTAGATCAGTTAAAAAGACAAACAAATGTGGGTTCAACTCCAATTTTGTTTTGTGTTTGTACAGTGTCTTTGAGTGTCGAGAAAAGCGCTATATAAATGTGATGTAGTATTATTATTATAATTATTATTATTATTATTATTATTATTATTATTAATAATAATAATAATAATAATAATAATAACCAATGAAATGTCTAAAATCTAAATATTTAAAGGAATACTTCACCGATTTGCATGTAGCTTTGTATTACTAGAATAGGGGTAGTATTTTTGAAAAAAAAATTTCAAAAATACTTTGTTTCCCTTTGGAAATAAATTGTTTCCCCTGAGTCGAGAAATAACTTCCTTCTTTTCTTTTGCTACGTTCCCACCAGTGACGCTTCTTCTTCGTCCTGTTAGCGTATCTGTTAGCAAAGATGGCGGATTTAGCTTTGCATTACTAGAATAGTATTTTTGAAATATTGTGCTTCCCAACCTCAGTTTCCCCTGAGTTGAGAAATATCTTCCTTCTTTTCTTTGTTACGTTCCCACTAGTGACGCTTCTTCTTCGTCCTGTTAGCATAACTGTTAGCAAAGATGTCGTTTACATTCTGGGAATGAGGTCTAAAAAGTGCGGAATTGGCGTTGCAGTTTCAAGCCTCGGACCAAGTGTCACTGGTGGGACGAGACCTCATTCCCAGAATGTAAACAGTGTCCGCCATCTTTGCTAACAGTTACGCTAACAGGACCAAAGAAAAGAATGAAGATATTTCTCAAATCAGGGGAAACTGAGGTTGGGAAGCACAATTCTTAATAAAAAAAAAAATACGACCCCTATTCTAGTCATACAAAGCTAAATGCAGGGGACCGTAGGTGGAAAAGGGCCATACGTAAGTACAGGAAGACTGATGTTGCCGTTTGTAAAAGAAGGAAAATCTGCAAGTGAAGTCACCATTTTGAACGACAATGGCTGCTTCCTGTAAAATGTCACTCTCCTTTCATCCTCCGCTTTAGAAAAGTTATCTAACCAGCTCCCAGAGTGTTTTCGAGGACAGAAAGTGACTAAAGCAACCAATCATCAACGGAACATAACCATGAATAGTGAAGTGTATTAACAGTGTATAATCTGAAAAAGAAGTAGTTCAAAGTTCAGTTCATACACCTGATTGTTCACAGGCTCACATTCAAACTCACGTTTGAATTAAATTCAATGGAACTAAATGAACTAGTTGACATTCATTTATTTCCCTTTTTTCATATTAAATAGGCCACAATTTATTTCCAATAGAACCTCCGCACCGATTCAAAACAACAACACAAACGCATTGAAATGCTACTTTCAGCAGTTCAGTGGAAAACACCTGACGTGCTCGGCCAGACCTATGAAAACACCTTCAAAACGCATTGATTATATAATTGGATTTTTTTTCCAGTGATCAGTCAAATGTACATGGAGTCAATGGTGGAGTGAGATGCATTAGATAATTATCCTGGTTGGGACCAAAATAGCTGTTGCATGTTTTTGCATTTGCTCCAGTGACAAGAAGAACACGGGTCAGCAAAGAGAGACGGACGACGAGGCGTCTCTGAAAACTGCTCTGTAATTAAATGTTGACATAATACCATGGTTCAATTTTAAAATTCAAGTGCTTGACTGAAATAATTTCCTCCCTTCCCTAATTACAATTTCCTTCTGCAATGACGCTCACAATGCAGTCTTCAGATCGTTGGGAAACGTGTCTCTGATTTATTATTTCTGCCTTCATCACAGAAAATGACATGAAATGAGTTGAAGCAATTAGAGCTCGAATCATGACGGCCTTTGACCTGTGCAGCGGACTCGTAATTGTGTGTCAGGAAATAGCTGCAACATTTTCTGACAACCACGCACAGTAGAGGAAACGTCTGCCTGGTTCTTGGATGCAGAAGGCCTGGATTACGGTATAGTTAATGACACACTGAGGATTATTCATTGCACTCACACTTGATTTCAGAAAGTCTAACCTCTGCGGGACAATTGTGCGTTTAATTGTGTGTTTCTCTCAGTAGCGAAACAACGGAGGCCTGGATGGACGCAGACATCGCCGTCCCGCTCGGGTGTAATGTGATTAAATAAATATTTGTCTGCCTCTGGACACTGTGATGCTCTCGTGAAGCTCGCTGTGATTGCTTTACTCCACCGCAGAGATGGATTTTAGCCTTCAAATGACTTTCTCTTAGCATGACTCTCTTTGACTCTTTTGCTAAAATATCTCCAACCGGACATGATCTGCAGCAGAGAGTGGAACGAAAATCAATTTCAAAATCAATGGAAAGTAAAGGCAAGCCATTTGGAATAACCCCCACACACACACACACACACACACAAGTATGAGTAAATACAGATTCTTATTTTCTTGACATTATTCAAAAAACTTGCATTGCTTTTAAAAATCTAGGCAAACGCAGAGGAGAGCCGAGTATTGGCAGTGACACAAATGATATTGCTTTGTCTTTGCAGAGCTCCGGCGACTGAGTCTCCGCTTGCCCGCATGTAGCTCGTGTTTTACCATCACGCACATCCATCACCGAGTCAAGAATCATATCAATACTTGCCCATTTCCCCATTTGAGGAGAGCTGAGTAGATCAATTCATTTAAAAGGAACCACAGCCAGACATGCGTTTTAGAGATTAGAGCATATATTGGCTGGTCATCTGATGGAGGCTTGAAGGTTCATTAAGTCAATGGAATCCTTAATCAATAGGCAAACTTTAAGTCCGGGCTTTTACGGAAGTATTTCCGCTGCATATCTAGTTACACCTAAGACACAAAGCACTGGCTCCCATGTTTATATTGTATTTTCCTTTGTGCACCAGGCAAAGAGCCTATTATTCCATACACTGCTAAAGTCTATGTATTAAGACATGTGAGTCTAAAAGAAAGAGACTTTTGTCTCATAACCTTGAAGCTGCATTGAGCCTTGGAGACAATAATAACAGGGACATTTTTTTTTTTTTTGATGACCAATTATTTCTGCTTTCACTGTCAAAGTCAAACAACTGGTAATCTTTTACATCACGGACAAAGTACACAGCCAAATGTCAAGCATCGAAAACCACATGCCGTCGTATCCTCGTAGCACTGTTCAGAAACTCACCAGAGCCCTCAATCACTGGGTTTATGTAAATCCGGCAACTTAAGTTCCAGTCTACGGTCCGGCATGTCCCTCTCCAGCTAAATCACGGGGGCACACTCCGGCCGTGATTCTCAAGTGTCACTTGTGTCCACCTGAATTATTGTTTGTGTGTAATGCAGGGGAAGAACCAGCGTGCACTAAGAAGCGGTTGTGCCCTCTGATTGATTGTTAAGTGTTGTCCAGGAGCCCATTGCCAACCTCCACTTAACGGCCTGCACAGCAGAAAGCAATCAGTGGCTGTTACTAAGGGTCTCGTGGGGATGGGGCCGGTCATGATTGATCTTCAGCGGATCTCTGAAGATGTCTCCGAGAACCGGGTTTTACCTCAGCTGTGATCAGGTCGGGGAAAGTGCCCTTAAACTTGAGTGCATGGTATCACAACAACGGAAAACTTTGTTAAGCTCAACACAAAAAAAATCTTAGCTCTCCTTACGCAGGAAGAAAAGAAGACTCAATATAAAGAGTGAAGGGACTTCACTTCCTCCCTCTTCGGAGGGTGGAGCCGAGTAAGATGATAAGGTTTTAGTTATAACCTGGATACAATTGTTTGAATGTATTGTTGTTGTTTGATTATAGTGTTACAGTTGGATTGTATGTCATTTATTTTAATCATTCCAAAGTTACTGTCCAATATTTAACCTGACAGACGCTTGGATGTCTCCCCTTTGTCCATTTTGGTGGGTGTCCCTGTCTTTAAGGGCGTGTCTCATCCATTTCTGCTGTGAATATGGATTATTTACATTCAGACTACTTCCAAGAGTGTTAATTATTCCTCCTTCTACACGACACGATTCAGAACGTGTGACACTACCCGGTAGTTATTGTTTGAATTTTACTTTCATGCATCTTTACGCTTAAGCCTGAAGGTCAAATGTTACTTTCAGCACCTTTAACCCGTAGAACACAAAGCATTTTGGCTGCTTTTTTCCATTACTATATTAAAACGTACAGTATAGTATTGCAGTATTGAGTTTCTCATGCCCTTTTTTCAGCGCAATCTAGACAATCTGATCAAAAATGTCTTTCATTTTCACCAACTGCATAAACACACGTGAGCAAAAAGATTCAAATCGGATTTACTTTGTGAAATTTATAAATACGGGGCTCGTTTTTATGGATAAAAGAAAAGAAAAAGGGTCTATTTTGTGACTTCTGCACAATTATTGCTACTTTATATCAAAATGATTCATAACTTCGACTCAACGACACATAGGAAGACAAAAAAGCATCTTTCAAAGCCTGAATATGTGACCTATAAACACCCCCCCCACAGGATGTCCATATAAGGAGTTGTGCATTATTCCCACGGCTTAATATTCCAGTTAATGGGTAAAAGCACATTTTCTGTGTTTAATCAGCAAACACGGTTAAGGGCCAGCCACTGGGGGGCAATCAAGGAAACAGCCATGTTGTCCATCTTTTTTTACACAGTCGTCACGAGAGAATATGAAATGTCTTCGGTGATCATTATGGTATTGCCCTATACTGTACTGAGACATTTGATTTGGTATGACAAATGGTGGGTATTTGCATATATCATTCGCGCAGTGTGTTAACCCGCAAATTGATGCATGAAGCAGTGTATTACATCCATCCCAGCGGACGTATAACACGTCTCCAGGCGCCATTGTACCTGAGGACACACATGTGCACACGCTGCCACCTCTACAGTAGTCACAGGCGCTCCAGTGGCGTGTCAGTGTGTTCAGTGACCACAGTGTCTGGTGTTAGTGTCATTACAGAGGGATCAAAGGGGACATGAGCTTCAGAGCAGCGGGAACTCCCCCCCCCCAAGAAGCTAACTCCTCCTCTTATCTCAAAGGTCACATTTTAGTCAGTCAAATATAAAAACAGCATCGCTCCCACATGCACACGCGTGAGCGGTGGAGTCCGTTCGAGATCCACTAATCATCACAAATAACTTGACTATTATGGCGCTGACCCTGCTGATATTTCACCTAGACCATGGGTGTCAAACTGGCGGCCCGCAGGCCAAATGGTGCCCTCGAATCGATTACATGTGGCCCGCCCACCACAAAATGAATTAGCTAGCAATATTTCTTATAATAGTAATAAGACATTCAGTTGTAATTATTGCTTTATTACATGTATTACACTCAACAAGCTGTTTTAATAATAGTTATCCTCATTATTATTTGCTACATTTTCTATCTATGTGTCATAAATAGGTTTTTATTGTGACGTATACGCAAGTTCATGTCAAAACAAGGTCTTTTACTTTGAAATTCTGTCATCATGAATATCTTATATTGCCCATTTCTCTATATTTCCCTAGACCGGCCCCCTCTTGACCAGACTAGATGCTCATTGGCCCCCAGGTCATTTGCGTTTGACACCCCTGACCTGGACTAAGAATACTCTCAAACCATAAACCACATCATTAAATCGCTTTGTCCTCACATGGACGAGTGAAACTGAAAATAATCAACGTGAATTGTGCAAACAGTCAGTGGCAAAGACTCAACACCCGGATGTCAGAGGTCAAACGAGACAAAGAGGCTCAATTTGAAGTCAAACATGCTTTTCATATTTTCATTTAACACCATATGTCGTTCATTTGCGTTCATACTTACTTGCACAACGCTGCTGCTTGCTCCCAATTAAAACCCAACCAGCGATGTTTGTCGTGGAATTTAAGCTTCTGTTCTTTGAACGACACAGTGACTGGACGGCGATGGTGGCGGCTAATAACATTGCCGCGCCAACAGCAGTTCCTCGGGATCTGAGCAGCTGTTCCGCAGTCTATATTGGCCTGTTCTTCAAGTGGAGGGGAGGGGGGAGAAAAAAAAAAAGAGCAACCTAGATGAGAATTTTGTGCTTCAGTGGCTATTGAAAGATGAGGCAATAAACTGCTAAACTTGAGTAATCACACACTCCCTGAGGAATTTCTCAAATGGGGATGGTCAAAAACCTTGAAATTTGAGCCCCTCTCGCACACGGCCCAGGCTTTAACATTTGATGAGATTCATTATTGTGGGGAGCTGAATACAAGTGTCTCCTGATTACTGGGCCCACCATTAAAAGTTCCCACCAGTGTGCATTTCCACCGTGGAACGTCAATGGGATTAAAATCTCACTTCACTCCAGTCAATTCTCCAGTAACAAGATTTCATTAAAAGCAGGCAGGGAGGAAAATGGACTAGAAAGCAGTGAAACAGCTGGACTATAAATTATAAAAATGTGCTTTCTGCTAACTGAACACACCTTCAGCTTGCAGATGCATTATTATTTAATGTTCAGAGGAGCTGGTTTTATGTAAATTGGACTCGTCTATTCTCCCCAGTCCTCGTCTCGATGCCAGGTACTTCCAAACCAAGCAAAGGGAGAGATTATGCAAACTAATTAACATATGAAAATAACGTATTAATATACTGTCTCTGAACTGTATCCAATCAGTTCCTTTTCACTGGCGTGTGTACAAAACAATTAAAATTAAATTTATACTGCTCTTCCTTAACATATTCCGCAGCGAATGGAATCAGTGAGCAAACGCTGACAAAAGTTTTACGGGCTCGTGTTCTTCCTTAAAGGCACACTGACTTTAAGCGTATTTATAAGACGCCGCGCTAATAAATTCTGGTCTTTGTTTCTCCCTAATGATGTGTGCATCTGAGACAAAGCAGTGAAATCTATAGTGGTAGCCAGGTGCTAATGAATGGCTTACATTATGTTGTCCACTAATTACTACTGCAGCGTAAATAAAACACAAGACAATCAATTAGCGGTGGACGCGTGTTTGTTCGTCATGGGCGGCGACCTCGTTAGCCCCGCCTCCTCCGGCGTGCAACTTAAAAAATAGGGCAGGATGAGTTTCACAGAACGTGCGTCAGACAGACTGAAAGTGAATTAGCATCTACGCGTGGGGAAATCTGGGAACTCAGAAGGTTCTTTTCCACTGAATTAGACAAAAGAAATCCAACAGGCGGCTATCGCACCCTCTTAATGGAGCTTTACCAAACCGAAAAAAGAAAAAAAAAGCCTCTTTCTCTTCCACTTCATGCAAAGCTCCTCCAGTTTCCCAGACACCAACTGGCTGACGTATCACACTTGATTCAAACCAGAGCAGGGGAAATCAGAGTGCATTAACACTGCATGTAGAAGGCACTAACTGAATGATCCCGGCATTATGCGGCCTCTGGCCGGGCCTATCTGCGTAGTTTGATGCATAATTTGAGCATTAATGCAATTTACATTTTAACACACTCCCAAAAGTAAAGTGATTAGTTGATAGTTATCTTCTAATGTGCCAAGAGGACCCACATGTCACTTGCGTGCAGGCGGAGGGACAGGATTACACGTAACAAGGTTGGCCTTGCAGGAACACAGACAAAGAGACAATGCCTGCCAGAAGGACAGACACCAGAGAGGTGCACGCACACACACACACACACACGCACGCACACGCACGCACACACGCACACGCGCGCTTGTGAGGTAAATGGTTGTCGTTCAGGTTTGCTAGTGTAGCAATTCTTTCAAACAGGATCCATCTTTCTTCTTTATTTTCAAGGACCTTTGAACAGATCATACCAATAAGCGGGGAGAACCGTAACAATAAATCCGGAGGAGACCACGTCACGGCTCCCCTTGCAGCCTCGAGACTACAAGATCAACAATTATGTGCAAAGTTTGACCAGCTGTCATCTTGCCGGGCATCCTGTTAATCAGTCTAAAATTGAAATTAAGAAAAAAAAAAAAAAACCCTATTATAAGTATTTCCAGGCCATGAAAAGTCTTTTATCTCCGTCCAGACAGAATTCCTTCTTTTTAATGGGACAAATTAGTGCCCCCGCAGATGACAGAAGTGCTTTAAAAAAAAAAACGAAAGAAAGAAAAAAAAAGTGCAACAGACTTGCAGTCCCATGATGCAACGCTCCCAGTGGTTACATCTGCTCCATTCTTTCATCTTTCACCATTGTTAGGTGGGAGCTGTCACATTAGGAGGAGAATCGTGGCTCCTTCCCACCCCCAAGTACTCTTCTTTATTTATTTTTTTCTTTCCCCCCCCTCCTATTCCAGCAGTTGGCAGTGTGGCAGGCCCATACAAAGGAGCGTGCACCAGGAGCACAGAGGGGAGCACCGTCGGAGGAAAAACAGTTTGGGAATTAAGGTCATTAATTTTCCACTTTCAAGGGCTGCCACACAGACGGAGATAAAGTCAGCATAAATATTCCGCCGAAGTTTCCCCTGTTTTTCTCCTCTCCCCGTTTCCATCGGCAGCCCATTTATCTCCATGCTGTCAATTAGAGGCAAAAGCAAAGAACTAATTAGGAACTGTGCAATTTTAATTAGCTGTTTTGATAATTAAACTAATTGGTTCCCTTGTGTTTCTGCAATGTGTGCTGAGAACTTTTTTGATATCTGGGCAGCAGATTTCCCATCCGCTGGTTAATTAGTCACTTTTGCATTAAAAAGGAGCCTTCCTTAATAGCCTTAATTTGCAGTTGAAAAGAGAATCTACCATCAATAATTTGTGTAATTGGTAACCGTTTGATTGTAATTTAGAGGCACGGCCGGACAGCTCGGCATGTCTAATTCCTAATGACTGGGATTAAAGTTGGATTAACTGTTTGGGAAAGGGATTCACTCTCTCCTCTTCCCTATACCCAACGAATGACACCTTGTCCCCGTTTGATTGGTCGTGAACAGCGGGGGGGCTCCAACCTTTGTTATGATGAGGCTTTTTTGTTGTGACAAACTGATGCCAAGATTTATTTGATTTTTTTTCCCAGCCTCTCTATGAAGGGGAATTAAAAAGTTCAGTATTTGACATGTTAAAGTGGAACTTTGCAAGCTCCCCCTTGTGTCTGACTGCTGTAAAAGCCTCACCTCTGATGCGCCCGCTCTCTTCCCCTCTCCTGACCATGTGCTTGTGTTTTCAGAGGACACAGAGTTCATCTCAAGGGTGTAACGGCGAAGGCGCCGGCGTTGGGTCGGCGTTCGTTTTGCGCGCTTGTGCGTTTTTCTATTCTCACCAAATCGGGAAAAGCCGCTCCGATGTTTCCTCATGTGTGGCTTCCTCCTCCTGGAAGGAGACATTTAACCATCGCACTGATTCCGAAGCCGTAGGGTAAAAACCCTGCATCGTTTAAAACCTTTAAACCAAAACCATCAGATCCAGGAAAGCACGTCCACCGCCAGCAGAAATAAAGATAGTCTCACTGTCGCACAGGCAACACTTCTCTTCTCCCTGAACATTAAGTCGCACATCAGACACATTCACACGTGTTAATTGAATGTCTGTCTAAATGGGAGAGGCCCACAAAGAAGGTGATACAACTATAAATTATACCGCGCAATTACGAACCCGACCAGTGTTTTGCAGCGGCATCAGAAACAACGGGGGGACAATCACGCCGATGTTTACAGGTGTCGGCTTAATGCGCGAATAAATTTAGATATCGCTAGAAGCTTTGAAACTCTGACTAAAAGCATATCATTCAGCATTTTAACTATCGGGCGCCATCTTTATACATTTACAACACCGAGCCCCGTCAGTGGTCTGATTAAAAAGCACCATTCATCCCACTTAGCCAGAGTACAATTAAGGGACATGGCTTTAAAAGCCTAGCCCCAA